>NC_057400.1:72095764-72190764 GCF_019320065.1 Cervus canadensis
AGAATTCATTTGAATCAGTCCTAATGAGATGGATGAAACTGGAGCCCCTTATACAGATTGAAGTAAGCCAGAAAGATAAAGAACATTACAGCATACTAACACATATATATGGAATTTAGAAAGATGGTAACGATAACCCTATATGCAAAACAGAAAAAGAGACACAGAAGTACAGAACAGACTTTTGAACTCTGTGGGAGAAGGCGAGGGTGGGATGTTTCAAAAGAACAGCATGTATACTATCTATGGTGAAACAGATCACCAGCCCAGGTGGGATGCATGAGACAAGTGCTCGGGCCTGGTGCACTGGGAAGACCCAGAGGAATCGGGTGGAGAGGGAGGTGGGAGGGGGGATCGGGATGGGGAATAAGTGTAAATCTATGGCTGATTCATATCAATGTATGACAAAACCCACTGAAATGTTGTGAAGTAATTAGCCTCCAACTAATAAAAAAATAAAAAAAAATAAAAAAAAATAAAAAAAATAAAACCAGCATGTGGGGTTGTCCCTTTCTGTGTTTTGGGCTGTGTCTTCCACAGACAGACAGCTCTCAGCAGCAAGCAGAGCCCAGTGCATTGGTAACCGACGCCCACTGGGGCCCTACACCGCACACTTCAGTCAGCTCGGTGTCCGGCAGGGCGAGCTCACAGCTGTGCCAGCAGGCTGCCACTGCAATCTGTGAGGCTCAGTGTCGTGAGGGGCGCTAATTCTCTTCTTCCCTTGTGGACAGACACAGTACCATGATGTCTAACTAAGAAAAGTTTGATACTTAAAAAATATATTCATTTCTCTGAGATGGAAGCAACACTGAGAAGCAAATCTCACTTCTATAACCTCTTCTGCCTCACTTGCGTGCATGCTAAATTGTTTCAGACATGTTCAACTCTTTGTAACCCCATGGACTGTAGCCCATAAGGCTTCTCTGTCCATGGGATTCTCCAGGGAAGAATACTGGAGTAGGTTGCCATGCCTTCCTTCAGGGGATCTTCCCTACCCAGGGATCGAATGTGCATCTTTTACATCTTCTGCATTGGTAGGTGTATTCTTTAACACTAGAGTCACTTGGGAAGTCCCTTCTGCCTCACAACTTTTATCAAACTAAAAATTAGATTTAGAAAGATGGTAACGATAACCCTATATGCAAAACAGAAAAAGAGACACAGAAATACAGAACAGACTTTTGAACTCTGTGGGAGAAGGTGAGGGTGGGATGTTTCGAAAGAACAGCATGTATATTATCTACGGTGAAACAGATCACCAGCCCAGGTGAGATGCATGAGACAAGTGCTCCAGCCTGGTGCACTGGGAAGACCCAGAGGAATCGGGTGGAGAGGGAGGTGGGAGGGGGAATCGGGATGGGGAATACGTGTAAATCTATGGCTGATTCATATC
Source organism: Cervus canadensis (assembly GCF_019320065.1). Taxonomy (NCBI): domain Eukaryota; kingdom Metazoa; phylum Chordata; class Mammalia; order Artiodactyla; family Cervidae; genus Cervus; species Cervus canadensis. The sequence goes on from NC_057400.1 coordinate 72,097,158, forward strand.
AATGTATGACAAAACCCACTGAAATGTTGTGAAGTAATTAGCCTCCAACTAATAAAAAAAAAAAAAAATTAAAAAAAAAAATTAGAGAAAAGGGCAGAAACAGAGTCTGATATTGTAGTCTTTACCAGTAGTTCTGCCTCTGGGGGTTGTGGACCACTTAGCCTGCCTGTGCTAAGGCTGCTTACTGGGTGTTAAAGTGGTTTGGGGTGTGATGTGAGTGAGCTCAATCTATGCCTGTGGAAGTCTGATATTTCATTGAGGTACTAGGCAGTAAGTACTTTAAAGTCCAGTTTGTCCTAAACCCACAGCCCAGGGAAGGTGTTCCAGCAGAGCAGCTGCTGGTGCCCTGTTCTTGCAAGTCTAACTCCACCCACCTTCCAGCGTACTTGGGTCCCCTGCAGTGGGTCAGTGAGGGGAACACAGAGAATCAAAACCAACTGCATGAGGAAAGCACGATAAACACCAGAGCTGATAGAAAGTGTTCAGATATGAACCCTCCCACCTGTCCTGGCTGGGGGCAGCAGTATGAGCTTCCTTCTGCATGTAAGGGGCTGCACCCTCCGTAGGCCCCTGCAAATCCTCCTGGCATAGAACCAACATGAAACACACCCTGAACCCCTTTAGCTCTTTGCATCAGGTGGCCAAAGTATTGGAGATTCAGCTTCAGCATCAATCCTTACAATAAATATTCAGAGTTGATTTCCTTTGATTGACTGGTTTGATCTCCTTACAGTCCAAGGAATTCTCAAGAGTCTTCTCCAGAACCACAGTTCAAAAGCACAAATTCTTTGGTGCTCAGCCTTCTTTATGGTCCAACTATCACATTCACACTTGACTACTGGAAAAATCATAGCTTTGACCATAGAAACTTTTGTTGGAAAATGATGTCTCTGCATTTTAATATGTTGTCTATATTGGGCATAACTTGCATTCCAAAGAGTAAGCATCTCTTAATTTCATGGATACAGTCATCATCTGCAATGATTTTGGAGCCAAAGAAAATAAAATCTGCCACTATTTCCATTTTTTCATCATCTATTTGCCATGAAGCAATGAGACTGGATGCCATGATCTTAGTTTTTTGAAACTCACAGTCCTAGAGGCTAGGAAAGCCAAAATCAAGGGACTGGAAGATTTGGTTTCTGATGAAGGGTTTTTTCTTGGTTTATGGATGGCTGCCTTTTCATTGTGTCCTCACACAGTGAGAGGCAAGACAGAGAGAGAGGAAAGAAGGCAGAAGGAAGAGGAGGGAAGAGGAAGAAAAGAGAAAAGAACATGTTGAGAGAAGAGAGGAGGGGTGTAGGATGGAAGGTGAGCTTTCTAGTGTTACTTGTTACAAGGACACTAATCCTATCAGATCAGGGCCTCACCTTTATGATCTCATTTAGCCTTAATTGCCTTCTTAGAGGCCCTATCTCCAAATGCAGTCATACTTTAAGTCATCACTTCTACAAACCAACTTCATAGGGATATGTTCAGTCCACAACACCCTCTTAGGGGCATAGAGTCTAGAGTTCCATGGTTTTCTTTAAATTCCACTTCTGCCTATTAAAACTGGGGTACCTTGGTCAAGTCACTGAACTTCTCTAGGTCTTAGTTTCTCATCTTTAAAACAGGGATAATAGTAGTTCTACTTCTGGGATTGTTATGAGAATTAACCTACACAATTTATGGAAGTGTTTGGAATGGACCTGGTGTATGGGTAAGCTATTACTATTACTCTTTAAAACTGCATGCTATAAAATGTTCTAAAATCATTATTATTGTATTTACTCACCTACTGAAGAGTGAAAAAAGTGAAAGTGTTAGTTGTTCATGTGTGTCTGACTCTTTGTGACCCCATGTAGCCTGCCATGCTCCTCTGTCCATGGAATTCTCCAGGCAAGAATACTGGAGTGTGTAACCACTCCCTTCTTCAGGAGATCTTTCTGATCTGGGGATCAAACCCAGTCTCTTGTGTTGCAGGAAGATCTGAGTCACCAGGGAAGCACTCACTGACTGTGGAACATAAATTAGTAAAATGTATCAACTAAGAGACATTCTTTGAGGTCAGTAATGCCAACGACTTGCTATTGCTGAGGGCTCCCCATTCCATGGGTTCTGGTGCAATCCTTATGGCCCTCATCTCACATAGTCTGCACAACTCCTGAGATCCTATTCTTAACTTTGTCTGACAGAAGTGACCGCTGCCATCACAGAGGGCCAATGATTCTCTCAAAGTTACTCAGCTATAAAGGGAAGATTTGGGTACAATTTCTCCAATCCCATACCTTTTACTGTTAATTGTATTGTAATACAATATAATGTAAGATTTATTTTCTACAAGTTATCAGTTTCCTCAGTAAAAATCGCATCTGGTTTGTACTTGTCCTGGTGCCTGTGATGGGCTGTGAAAACACTCATTCCAGTCAGGTGTAATCCAGGGAGACCAGTGAAACCTCAGCGTGACACAGTTTATCAAGCCTGGGGGTGGGAGGTGCGGCGTGCCCTGTGACTGCAGATATCGCCTGAGGCTGCGCAGAGAGAGCCTCTCCAGGTGAACCACGAAGGAGAGCTGGATGGAGGCAATTAGGGGAGGGACTCTGCAGCAGATCGCTTAGATGTAGGACACTTTTTCTTCGTACTTCCTTCAACTTCATGAAGTTTTAGGGCACCTGCCACATGCCAGGTGCCCTGTTGGATGTCAGTGGTAAAATACTACCACAGGAACACAACTGTGCATGTAGTCTTTATGGAGGTAGAGTCCAGTGGGAGAGTCAGATTTGGGGATGTTATTAAAATACACGGTGGACGTGAAGCAGGCAGCTCTTCAGAGCAACTTATATGACCCATGTGACCATGGGCTTCCTGGAGACTTTGCACCAAACTGATCACAATCAGAGGGGAGAATGGGTGAGGGATGTGCTTTCCAAGAAGGGGCGCAGCTGACCTGAGGCCAGAGACAGCTCACTGCTGAGTATTTGGTGAACCCGTGCTTTATTGTCTAGACAACAAGAGGACTTGGGGACTGGACAGAGATGGAAGAGGCACACCTTGCCTCTGATTTTCAGTTTGTGGCTGTGTGGTTGGACTTTTCACAAGAGCAGGGACCCAGGAAGGCCAGCTGGCTGGAGACACTAATGGTCAGTTTCAGACAGATTGTGGTGAGGTTGGTTAGGCATTTGAAACCAGGAGCTATAGAAATCATTTCCAGTCTGAAGGAGAGCTAGTGCTCGGGCTACCTGTCTGTTTCCTTGGGCTGCTGATTCCCCAGGGTTTGTATTTTATGGTGGATGTTGGCAGTGTGGATCCTACTCTTGGCATCTGGCTTTCACGAAATCTGATTATTTTCAGATGCAGCCTGAACTTTTGCCTCCCCCACTACTTCTTGCCAACCCACTCCCACCTGCTATAGCCTATTGCTCTAAACACAAGCACTGGCCATAGATCTCTGTGCTGGCATCTTGGACTTGGAAGTTGGAAAACCAAATCACTCCTCTCCTGAAGTGGAAATAAAGCATAAGTGTTGTTGGCAGCTCTATTTTTACATTTTTGGTGGTGTAGAGAAAGGTAATCTCAAGTGAATTAAAATTAGAATGGTATCCACAGCCTGCAGAGGTGAGAATTAGACTGCAACACAGTGATATTGGCCCTGACGCTGAAGCTTGGGACTGGTCATCTTCCAGTGGAGAGCCTTCCCTTCTCTTTCTGTGGTTTGTTGTAGTTTAGTGTTTTGTGTGATTCTTTGTGACCCCATGGACTGTAGCCCACCAGGTTCCTCTGTCCTTGGGATTTTCCAGGCAAAAACACTGGAGTGTGGTGCCATTTCCTTCTATATTCCCTGACTTCCATGTTGATTTTGTGAGCCGATACCTCCCCTTTTCAGTTAAGTCCAGTGAAAGATCTGTAGAAGCCTTTTTGGGTTTTGGTCCATTTATATGTTGTGTTCACAAAACACATAATCCTTATTGTAATCTTGCCTAGGATTAATGGTCACATGGCACACACTAGATTCAAATTTAGAACAATTTGACCATTTATACAGCAGATTTATATCAATAACTGCTATAATTAGCAGCCTGCGGATTTCAATGGTTTATTCTCATGAAGTTTCATTCTCACCCATGCCACTGTGGATGTCCCTAGATAGGCAGACCAAAGGTTCTCACATCTAATATTGAACAACTTCAGCCTAAGAATTGTTCACATCATCTCCACTGGACTGCTCCAGCAAGAACCAGTGATGTGATTACACATGAATGAAAAGAGAGCTGGGAGGTGAGTGTTTGGATAGGCAGTTCCGTTCTAGCCACAGTTACCACAGGAGGGGAGCATTGATTATTGGTATCTTTCCTGTCTTTACCACAGATCCCATTCAATCCACCAGGGTTCAGTGGAAAGGCAAAGGGACTGAGCTCTCCAGAGTACTGAGACTGACCTGAGGAACAAGTCAGGTGATGTTGGGTCATTGTGTACAGAAGGAGAAGTGAACCCCATTGCCTCATAAACATCTGGACACAGACAAAGATGTTCTTTGCCATGCACATGCCCTTGGTCTCCACGGTACTAGGTGGCGGGGCTGTGGGGGCTGGTGCACACCCTCGAGTACCACTTAACTCCATGCTTTTTTCCCTGTGAATGAGAATCAGCGAAGGAAGCAACAGGTAAACATGGGGAGAAGTCAATCACACGAAATTAAAGAGCAAGGAATCAGTCATAGAATATGGACCCTGCCCTCTAAACCTGGGAGTGAGAATAACGGGCCAAGGGTTGATCTTTTATCTTCTAGCTTGTTGGTCATGTGATATCACAATAAACAGACATTTTACCCACCCCCTCCCCAATTAAAGGCCTGCTGTGCCTCATTTATGGGATCTTAGAAGAAGTGCTATAGGAGCCCAGGGTATACTTTTGGGTATGGTAGCAGCATGGGGTATCCCATGAACTTTCCAAGGTGGAGTGAATGGACTCGTGCAGACTTCAGAGGTATATCCAAGACCTGGCAACTGCCCCTAAGACACCCATTTGTACACACATGCACACACAGTCACATGCACACTATAGTCTGCTTGGACCTATATAGAAATAAACCTCCTGACCCCTAGGGTTGTAAGCATGCCTCATAATATAGTGAAAAGAATAACATTAGCTTGCAGAGCATTTCCTGTTTTCTTTTCAGTGCACAGAAGAATGGTGTGAGTCCTGCTCTGCTGATCTCTGAAATGGTTCTTTACCTTGAAACAACATTAAAGTCACTACTGTCTGAGAATCTAGGAGTATGTTTACAATATAATTAGCATGGTAATCAAAAGCAGTCAATGAAACATAAAAAAACCAATTACTTGTGGCTTTAAACTGTTTGCCATTAAATAATACAACTAGAAACAACAACAAATCCTCTTTTGTGATGCTTTGAGGTAAAAAAAAAAAAAATCAATTCATCTCTGTCTGAGACTTTAGCTTATTATAGACATCTGCTGATGGCAAAAAGCCAAGACCACTATTACAAGGTTTCCACTAAAGCAAAGACATTTTTATGCTATTCACAAGGAAGAAAGGTTGATTTATTTATTTCTGGGGCAAACATCTCTGTATGTTTTTCCTTTCTGCTAGATTTTTACTTCTGAAGTATTCATAAAAATAATTGGCAGCACTCAGTCAAGAGCTGGTCTCCATTTCAGTGTTTTCTTAGGTACCCTGCCTTGAGTCGGGCCTGGTCTGGCAAGAGTCTCTCTGGGTCCAGATCATTCACCATGATGGGGCCAACTGGGTGGGTGGCCTCACCCGGAACTGCTCCTGCACAGGGTCGGGAAGAAGACAGCAGGTGCCTAAGGGGCCTTCATGCAGACTGACAAGATGCAGTGGGTACACAGGGTGGTCACTCAGCTCTATTGGCAAAGCCAATGGCACCCCTTTCCTGGCTGGTATATTCCTCGCTCCAGTGAGAGAGGAGAATTGCTTCCAATCATCAGTGGAAAGGACATGATCAGAGAGAGTGGTAAAGTTGCTTGCTGATGTCCCCAGCAAGTAAGATACTGACTCCATATCCCACACTCTTTCCACTGCATCAGACACCCTCTGGACCTGATCTGAGAGTGCTGTTCTCCTAGATGGTTACTTTTTGCAGAGGAGAGACCGTCAATAACTCATTTCCCTAAAGAGCATCCACAGCAAGAAAAATATAATTCAGGATGTTTTGTTAGCCATCAGAAGGTGACAGTCATCATTTCCTAGTTCTAAGTTTGATATATCTGCATTATTGCTCCCTTGTTGGATTTACTTTACTTATGGTCCCCAGACCATTTGCTCCTTTTTTTTTTTTTCCTTTAAATACTGTAGATGGAAGCCTGACTTCTAGTTAGGCTGCTCATTTTTTGTTTATCCTGTTGCCCCATCTAATTCAACATCCATACTACTTTAAACAGATCATAATTACATCAACACCAACCACTCATTACTGGATACTAGTTTTACAAATGGGAGTGCTAGAGGTAGGTAATTCAGATTACTGGCTATGTCTTCCACCAAAAACACTGATCCCCTTAAACAAACACATCTTGCTTGATTTTACTAACATACATCAGGGCTTTCATTTGCTTTAATTTTAATTTATAAATATAAACATGCTATATATATTAAGCCATGGTAAACCAAAGTTGACTTTCCTTCCCTCACTATTAGCAATCACTCTGGGAAATAAAAACAAAATAGAAATTTCAACAAAATGAAAAGCTTAATTTTACCTTGATTGACAAGTGATTTTACTTTGGAGTTGTATTATTATCTTAAAAAATTAGATGCAGAAAATAAGGAGACTGCCTTTTTTTATCATTAAAATTTTTTTTTGCCATGAAAGCAAACAAAACATCTACAAACTGATATCCTTCATGAACATATATTCAAAAGTTCTAAACAAAGTTTTATCGAATGGAATCCAACACTACAGTAAAAGGATCCTTACCTCATAACTATATACAACATTTAACTCAAAGTGGATCATACACCTAATGTAAAACCTACATTATGAAACTTCTAGAAGATAACAAAAAAGAAAAAAAAAATTGTGACCTTGGATTTTAGTAATGACACCAAAGGCACAATCTATGGAGTATCGGAGAAATGCAAATTAAAACCAAAAGTCACTGTAAGTATGATTAGATTAAATTAAACAGTCTGACCATATGTATTAGTGATGAGAATGTAGAGGAACCAGAACTCTGCAGGTGGAAGTGTAAGGAAAAAAAGGAAGGCAGGAAGGAAGGGAGGAGGGGAGGAGGGGAGGAGGGGAGGAAGGAAATGGTACAACCATCTTGGGAAAGTTTGGCAGCTTCCTAAAATATACACCTGCTAAACGATCCAGGTTTCATCCTCAGATGTTTGGTATGTGGTGGTGTTGTCATTACCTTTTTTTTTCCCCCCATGCAGGAGGGTTTCTGTTTCATTATTCCAGCTAAGTATGAATCTGCAAGCAGTTTTTAGAGATGGAACTTTATCAGTAAGCACGCAAACACGGCAACAAAACTGCCACCAGGGGCTTCCCATTGGCCACCAAATCCACACTTGTATTTCCCTTGCTGGCTAATTCTGTGTACTTTTCTATTATCCTCAAAGTCTGAGGTCATCTCCAGTTCCTAAAGAGATCTAGTCATGGTCCTGCAATTTCATATTAGTGGCTGCATTTCAGTTTGATTAAACTGTCTTGAGCTCATGCTTTATACCAAGCTCTATAGAATGTACTGGGAACAGAGAGGATTTCATCACAGTTCTCAGTGTGGAGAAGAGCCATGTCATCCATGTCATCCATGAAATTCTAGGTCAGTCTGGATGTTCAGAAAAGGCATTCCATCAAATCTTTAGGGTATCAGCCCCTCAACATGTGCCTAATCCTACTTTAAGCTATATATTCATAGCATTCCAGCCCATTGGTTCTGCAACCCTATAACACCAAAATCAGACCAGAAGATCGTCTCATTTATCTCAACAACATAAGTAGATATGATTAGTCACATTTTCTGTAAGATGAAATTAATACTTAGAAAATTTAAAGACTGCTTCATAATCATTCTTTTAAGCATTGGTAAAATAAAATTAAGTAAAAAGTAACATATTTCTATCCTATACAATATCTGTTTTTCTGTCACTTACTGTAGATCCAAAATACAAGACACAGGGCCTAAAACATATCAGGTGCATGTTCTATGCAAGTTATAGTAATACTAGCAGTGAAACCAAGTGGATGGAAAAAATGTAATTATGCCCATAAATCCCATAGTTGTTGATGTTGTTCAGGAAGCTCAGCCAAGTCCAACTCTTTGTGACCCCATGAACACAGAATGACAGACTTCCTTGTCCTTCACTGTCTCCCTGAGTTTGTTCAGACTCTTATCCACTGAGTCAGTGATGCCATCCAATCATCTCATCCTCTGTCACCCCCTTCTCTTGTCCTCAGCCATTCCCAGCATCAGGGTCTTTTCCATTGAGTCAGTTCTTCATGTCAGGTATCCAAAATATTGGAGCTTCAACTTCAGCATCAGTCCTTCCAAAGAATATTCAGGACTGATTTCCTTTAGGATTGACTGATTTGATATCCTTGAAGTCCAAAGGACTCTCAAGAGTCTTCTCCAACACCATAGTTCAAAAGCATCAATTCTTCGGTGCTCAACTTTCTTTATGGTACAACTCTCACATCCATACATGATTAGGAAAAACCATAGCTTTGACTAGATGGACATTTGTTGGTAAAGTAATGTCTCTGTTTTTTAATATGCTGTTTAAGTTTATCATTGCTTTTCGTCCAAGGAGCAAGCATCTTTCAATTTCTTGAAAGCATTCACCATCTGCAGTGATTTTGCAGATCCAAAAATATATCCAAAAAAAAATGTCTCTCACTCTTTCCCCATCTATTTGCCAAGTGATGGGACCGGATGCCATTATCTTAGTTGTATGAATGTTGAGTTTTAAGCCAGCTTTTTCACTCTCCTCTTCCGCTTTCATCAAAAGGCTTCTTAGTTCCTTTTCCCTTTTGGCCATGAGGGTGGTGTCATCTGCATATCTGAGGTTATTGATATTTCTCCTGGCAGCTTGATTCCAACTTGTGCTTCATCCAGCCCAGCATGTTTCATGATATGCTCTGCATAGAAGTTAAATAAGCAGGGTGACAATATACAGCCTTGGCATACTCCTTTCCCAGTTAGGAACCAGTCTGTTTGTGCATGTCTGGTTCTAACTATTGCTTCTTAACCTGCATACAGATTTCTCAAGAGGCAGGTAAGGTGCTCCGGTATTCCTATCTCTTTAAGAATTTTCCACAGTTTGTTGTGATCCACACAGTCCAAGGCTTTGGCATAGTCAGTAAAGCAGAAGTAGATGTTTTTCTGGAACTCTCTTGCTTTTTTGATGATCCAACAGATGTTGGGAATATGATCTCTCTTTCCTCTGCCTTTTCTAAATCCAGCTTGAACATCTGGAAGTTCTCAGTTCACGTATTGTTGAAGCCTTGCTTGGAGAATGAGTGTGAGATGAGTGCAATTGTGTGGTAGTTTGAACATACTTTGGTATTGCCCTTATTTGGGATTGGAATGAAAACTGACCTTTCTCACTCTGTGGCCACTGCTGAGTTTTCCAAATTTGCTGGCATATTGAGTGCAGCACTTTAACAGCATTATCTTTTAGGATTTGAAATAGCTTAGCTGGAATTCTATCACCTCCACTAGCTTTGTTTGCATTGATGCTTCCTAAGGCCCACTTGACTTTAAACTCCAGGACGTCTGGTTCTAGGTGAGTGATCACAGCTTCATAGTTATCTGCTTTATTAAGATCTTTTTTTGTATAGTTCTTCTGTGTATTTTTGCCACGTCGTCTTAATATCTTCTGCTATACCATTTCTGTCCTTTATTGTACCCATCTTTGCATGAAATGTTCCCTTGGTATCTCTAATTTTCTTTACGAGATCTCTAATCTCTCTCAATCTATTGCTCTCCTCTGTTTCTTTGCATTGTTCTCTTAGGAAAGCGTTCTTATCTCTCCTTGCTATTTTTTTGGAACCCTGCATTCAGATGGGTGTATCTTTCCTTTTCCAACACATATTTTTTATATAGTGGTCCCCATCTTGAGGCTTCCTGGCTGAAACATAACTTTGCTTCTCTATGAAAGCATTTTAAGTATAGCAAGATTACCATGTCTATAGTCCTCCAAAGAAAGTAGAAATCCACCTACCAGTCTGAGTAATGCATGATAAAACAGTTTTCTAGCCACTTCTTTTAAATATTCAGATAAACACTGCAAACACTTCAAGGCCAGTTTGTGAGTTTCCTGGGAGGGTTTTGTATAATTATTGAAGATCTCCACCCAGATATCAAGCCGCATCAGTTAGATGATTTATTTCAGGGATTCATAAGTAGTATAAAATAATGCAGTGTGTGTGTGTGTGTGTGTGTGTGTTTCCAAATGCCACAAGACCCATACAGTTATTTATGTCACTTTCTTTCACCGGTAGCAGTTCCCCAGGATAGTAAGCAAAGGTCCCAGAGTACCAGAAGCAAGTTTATAAGGGCACTCTGTCCCACATCAGTCTACATGCTGGTGGGGACAAAGCCACAGCAGTCCAGCTCCAGCCCGGCTTCCGCTGAGCTCAGACCATGCTACCTTTCCTGGGGCTTTGTTCTCAATCTTGCAACTGGTTATGTTTTTTCCCCAGAGAACTCTCTTCACTTGGATCTGCAAGATTATTTCTTGCCGGTGTGTTCTCTCTCTTTCTCCCCACTGATTCCCAAAGACTGTTCTCGTTGACTCCCCCTTCAAGGCAGCTGGTAGCCAAATCCTGCAAGTTCTCTTCAGAAAAAAGGCTGAGAGCTCCCTGCTCACCTACTCAGAGAACCAGCAGTGTCAGAGCAGTGCTTACAGATGGATGCCCTGCAGAGTGGGCATGTTAGGACACTTCTACATCCTAGAGAGTCACTCTCACTGGTGGTGGGTGGTGGCAACAACATAAGTTCATCTGGAGCAGTGCTGGAGCAGAATTCTCTGAATGAACAGAGGGAATCACATGAGAATGCCCATGAACTCTGAGATGAGGGGGCAGGATGTGACCACTGCTGCACTTTTGAAACATAATTCTGCAGCTTGGCACTTTCCAAAGCCAAAGGACAACCTCCGGTGAAGGAGGAGACTGAAGAGCCCAGGAGCTGAACTAAAAGCACAAAATAAAAACTGGAAGTCTTGGTTAAGTCTCCTTGTCCTTTATAGTGTGTGGCTCAAATAGACCTTTGTGTTCTTGTCTGTTCTTGCTTGTATATAAAGAATCTGTGTTGGGATCCTTAACTGTATTAAGAAGGTACTTATGTAGCAAGATCCCAAACTCGACCCTAAAATGGAGTACATGGATAGGCCAAGGGAAGTCTATTTTCACAGTGTCTGAAAGATGGCAGGGAGAAGGAAAAAAGGCTCAAGGTACAAGGAGACTGGTCTAGCAGTCCAGGCAGAGGCAGATCATAGCCCCTGCCCATGTTCCCTGTGGATTTGGGCTGGGGTTCACAGAGTACAGTGTAGCGGGACTTAGGTTCTGCTAAAAACTAGAAGGGACACAAGGCCCTGAGTGGTGAGACCCTGAGACCCTGCCTACAAAGGGAGAAATCTTTACCACAGCACATTGAAGTCTACTCTGCGTAGAAGACAACAACAGTACTTTGGAAGTAGAGGACACATAATTATGTATGAGGTTTTACTTGGGGACTCCTATATGGCATCAGTCAGTCAGTTCAGTAGCTCAGTCATGTCCCACTTTTTGTGATCCCATGGACTGCAGCATGCCAGGCCTTCCTGTCCATCACCAACTCCCGGAGCTTGCTCAAACTCATGTCCATAGAGTCGGTGATGCCATCCAGCCATCTCATCCTCTGTCATCCCCTTCCCTCCTACCTTCAATCTTTCCCAGCATCAGGGTCTTTTCAAATGAGTCAGTTCTTCGCATCAGGTGGCCAAAGTATTGGAGTTTCAGCTTCAACATCAGTCTTTCCAATGAATGTTCAGGACTGATTTCCTTTAAGATTGACTCGTTTGATCTTGCAGTCCAAGGGACTCTCAACAGTCTTCTCCAAAACTACAGTTCAAAAGCATCAATTCTTCAGTGCTCAGCTTTCTTTATAGTTCAGTTCTCACCTCCATACATGACTACTGGATAAACCATAGTTTTGGTTTTTTTTTTCCTTTATTTATTTATTTATTTATTTTTTCAGTGGGTTTTGTCATATATTGATATGAATCAGCCATAGATTTACACGTATTTCCCATCCCGATCCCCCCTCCCACCTCCCTCTCCACCCGATTCCTCTGGGTCTTCCCAGTGCACCAGGCCCGAGCACTTGTCTCATGGTTTTGACTAGATGGCAGAGAATGAGGCTTTGCAAGTCTCAAGGATTTAGGGAGAACAAGTGAAGGGAGAAGTTAGGAACAATGTGAACCTGACCAACTCAGGGAGATTGTTCTTCAGTACAGTTTTCTTTTAATGGTCAACCACATCCTGTCCTTGAGAGGATTTTGGTGCACAGAGCATAGGCTTGGGGATTATGCAAACACAGAGCTGGATACCTGTGCCATTTAGTTAACTTCTTTCAGATTCAGTTTCTTCATCTTTAATACAGGAATAATACCTGCTCTTCAAAGGAGTCATAGGGAATGAAGCATCCATGCATGTGCAGAGATTAACCCATCGCTTTGGTGTTCACCCAGGGTTCAGTGAATGCTCACAGAAAAAAAAAAAAAAAAAAAAAGAATGCAGCATTCTTTGAAAGTCCCTGTTTGTTGTACTAGGATTCATCTTTCTCATTCTGCACTGACATTTCCTATAAGATTCATGGGCTTGACTTGGTTGCTGGGTATCAGGAAGTGAAATTACAGTGACCTGAAGGTCATTGTAAAGGTCTCTCCATAGTCAACAAAAAGTGATCCCCACCATGAGCGGTAGGCCTTTGGGCTTTGCCTGAGAGCCTGGCTGAGCACTGAAGCAGAACAATAAAGGTTATACAGAATGATCCTGGCTCTGCCTAGAAGGGCTCTCTAATCATGCACAGGTGATTAGATACTGCACAGGTGGATGGCAGATACATTTCAGATAGGTCAATAAAGCAGAGTTGCCTTTTATTAAGGTGACTTACATAAGATTATTTCAATCATGCACTGTCTGCATTTCAGATTACATAAATATACCAACTTAGGCACCAATGTTATGCTGGATTTATTCTTGCATCCCATGGCTACTCACTGGTGCTAATCTTTACTGGATATTGTAATGATATCTGGGGATAAAACATTGAGTAAGCACCATTCCTGTCCTTTCTTCCAGTGATGAAAAAAGTGAAAAAGTGAAAGTGTTAGTCACTCAATGGTGTCCAACTCTGCAACCCCATGAACTGTAGCCCACCAGGCTCCTCTGTCCATGGAAGTCTCCAGGCAAGAATATGGGAGTGGGTAGCCATTCCTTTCTCCAGGAGATTTTCCTGACTCAGGGATTGAACCCAGTTCTCCTGCATTGCAGGTAGATATGAGCCACCAGGGAAGCCCTCTTCCATTGATGAGAACAGATAATTACACCAGAGTGAGATGAATGGTGGAGGGAATTTGTGTTAAGTCCATACAAGAACCACAGGGGACTTCAAAAAGTGAGGTCCCACCTGAACTGAGGTCAGAAAGACAAGTAGGAATTGGGCAGATGGAAAAGGGGGAAATGGGAAGCTCTTCATGCAATCATTCCAGATGTTCAAGCTGGGTTTAGAAAATGCAGAGGAGCCAGAGATCCAATTGCCAGTGTCTGCTGGATCATAGAGATAGCAAGGGAATTCCAGAAAAACATCTACCTCTGTTTCATTGACTATGCCAAAGCCTTTGACTGTGTGGATCATAGCAAACTGGGAAAATCTTAGAGACAGAAATACCAGACCATCTTACCTGTCTCCTGAGAAACCTGTATGTGGGCCAAAAAGCAACAGTTAGAACCTTGTATGGAACAACAGACTGGTTCAGGATTGAGAAAGGAGTATGATAAGGCTATTTACTGTCACCCTGTTCATTTAACTTCTATGCAGATGACAACTTGCAAAATGCCAGGCTGGATGAGTTACAAGCTAGAGTTAAGAATGCCAGGAGAAATTTCAATAACCTCAGATATGTGGGTGATACCACTCTAATGACAGAAAGCAAAGAGGAAATAAAGAGTCTCTTGATGAGGGTGAAGGAGGAGAGTGAAAAAGTTAGCTTAAAACTCAATATTAAAAAATCTAAGATCATGGTATCTGGTTCCATCACTTCATGGCAAACAGAAGGGGAAAGGGAAGCAGTGACAGATTTCCTCTTCTTGGGCTCTAAAGTCACTATGGATGGTGACTGCAGCTGTGAAATTTGAAGGCCATTGCTTCTTGGCAGGAAAGATATGATAAACCTAGACAGTGTGTTAAAAAGCAAAGACATCACTTTGCCTACAAAGGACTGTATAGTTAAGGTTATGATCTTTCCAGTGGTAATGTATGGATGTGAGAATTGAACAATAAAGAAGACAGAGTGCTAAAGAATTGATACTTTTGAATTGTGGTGCTGGAGAAGACTCTTGAGACTCCCTTGGAAAGCAAGGAGATCAAACCAGTCAATCTGAAAGGAAATCAACCTTTTTTTTGGAAGGACTGATGCTTAAGCTTAAAGTCCAACACTTTGGCAACCTGATGTGAAGAGCTGACTCATTGGAAAAGACCCTGATGCTGGGAAAGATTAAAGGCAGAAGGAAAAGGGGGTGAGAGAGGATGAGATGGTTGGATGGCATCACTGATTCAATGGGCATGAATTTGGTCAAACTCTGGGAGATGAGGCACAGAGAAGCCTGGTGTGCTGCCGTCCATGGAGTCATAAAGAGTCAGACATGACTTGGTGACTGAAAAAATAATCATTCAATAATTACTGGTTTAGCACTTCTCTGTTGTCCTGTGCTCCAATTACAAAATGATGAATAAGACAGAACCTTTGTCCAAGGAGGCAGTGAAGGCATGTAGTCACACGTGCTTCTAAAGGGGAGGTGGAAGTTGCTAAAGAATGACCATTGTATCTCTAACCTGGTTGGCAGGGGCAGGGTGGAGGTGTATTGGGAATGTCTTAAAATGAGACTTGAATGCTTGGCAGGAATTAGGTGGTGTATGTGAACAGAACAGCATTTCAGGTGGAAGGGAGAGCATATGTGAAGGATGAGAAACTAGAAAAATGCTGGTACTTTCAAGGAAGTGAAAGAATTTCAGCCCATGTACTGCCTGGAAAGTGGAAGGAGAGGTGAGAATGGAGAAGTGAGAAGGACCTGGTCATGCCAGGCTGTGGGACTCAGGTTAGACAGGATGGACAGTTGAAAACATTTTAAGGGTGGTCATAACATTTATAGTTCAGACTGAGAAAAAGCAGAGCTTTTGGTTATGATATGGAGAATGGGTTGAAAGTGGGGCGGGAAATAACTCTCCTCTCTAGAATAGGTCTGGTGGGACCAGGGGAGCTGAGAATCCACTTAAGAGTTCATTTTAGTAACTCAGACAATGCTGCTGTGAACATCAGGAGAGGCAGTCAAAATTGAGATTACATATGAGTTATATAGGCAACATGGTAGATTGTTTTTCTCAGTAGGTTAAAGCAAGTTTTGTAACCTAAAGTTGGATATCAAAAATTATTTCTGATCAGTAGGGTAAATTCTTCCTCAACTAGCCAATTGCTTGGTCTCAGAAGGAAGAGGGTCCAGACTTCCTGGGCACAATAGGTAATATTGGCACCAACTTCCCACCTACCACATCTCCTTCTAACTTTGCTCCCATTGCAAGACTTTCTTGAGGCCCCAAATGGGCGCAAAAGTCAGGAGATGGCCTGAGACCATGACTGCCCTCAACATCAGGTTTTCAGTGGTTAGTTCCACAGAATGACTCATAAAAGGTTAAATTATCATCAAATATCATGTGAGCTGCTGAAACAAGGAACAAATAAGTCCCAACACTGGTGAAACTCAGGCTTCCTTGTGCTTCTCCCTCCAGCTCTGATGGTCAGAACAAGGCAAGTGGCTAGGACACTGTCTTTCAGAGGTGCTGCAGTGAGGCAGGGCTCCCCAATCTCTTCAGTGAATCCAGAGGTGCTGCAGTGAAGCAGGGTTCCCCAGTCTCTTCAGTGAAGCAGGGCTCACCGTTTCTTCTAAACCCTCATCAAAGCAGCAAGGCACTGTATTTTTATCTTACTAAAGACAGTCAGATTTAAATGACATTTAAACTCTTTATGCTCAGGACTGATCAACTTAAGAGTTCTTTCCAGTTCATATGGCCATTTAAACCAAAACATGTTCCTCACAGAGATCGTTGAAAATGTCCATTCCCAGCCTCCATCATTACTTTACAAGTGGGTAGTGGGTTTTAGCCATATGTGATGTAAACCAGTTCCACATCTGGACCTTAAAGCTCTCCCACCTTTACTCCAGCTGTTTCTTCTTCTTCTGTGATGAAGACACAGTGTGAACAGGGAACAAGAGTCCCACCTAACACCTTTGGACTTTGCTTAAGTAAGGAATAAGTCTTTTCTTTGTTAAACCAATGGAGTTTGGGGTTTTACTGATTAATGTGGTAGAGCACATAGAGCCTCTAATATATTCATCTTGACTCTTGCATCTTTTCTGAAGCAAATGCTCATCAGCAACTTTGAAAGTGCCCATAGTCAGGCTGCAAATGCTCTCTGTGCCCCATCTGGAAAAGGACATGATTGTGAAGAAAACTTCTTAACCTCATACAGGACACTTAGGAAGTAAAATCACAAAACTTGGATATTTTTTGAATGTGATGATGGAGAGGGGCAGAAATAATGATACTGCTAGATGGCAGTGTCTTGGAGAGGGGAGAATTGAGAGGCAGAGCATGTTGTATTCTGATTTGTTTTGTTTTAATTTTGTGGGAGGTGAGAAGAAATAGTCAATTCTGTGTTGGACTTGCTGATTTTAATGTACCTGTGGACATCCAAGTTGAGAATCCAGGGGAAAATTGGATATACCTAAGATGTCCTTTTCATTATAGGGGACTGGGATGCAAAAGTAGAAAGTCAAGAAACACCTGGAGTAACAGGCAAATTTGGCCTTGGAGTACAGAATGAAGCAGGGCAAAGGCTAATAGAGTTTTGCCAAGAGAACACACTGGTCATAGCAAACACTGTCTTCCAACAACACAAGAGAAGACTCTACACATGGACATCACCAGATGACCAACACCGAAATCAGATTGATTATATTCTCTGCAGTCAAAGATGGAGAAGCTCTATACAGTCAGTGCTCAGTGCTCTTCAGTGCTCAGCTTTCTTCGACTCCAAAATCACTGCAGATGGTGACTACAGCCATGAAATTAAAAGACGCTTACTCCTTGGAAGGAAAGTTATGACCAACCTAGATAGCATATTAAAAAGCAGAGACATTACTTTGCCAACAAAGGTTCATCTAGTCAAGGCTATGATTTTTCCAGTGGTCATGTATGGATGTGAGAGTTGGACTGTGAAGAAAGCTGAGTGCCGAAAAATTGATGCTTTTGTACTGTGGTATTGGAGAAGACTCTTGAGAGCCCCTTGGACTGCAAGGAGATCCAACCAGTCCATCCTAAAGGAGATCAGTCCTGGGTGTTCATTGGAAGGACTGATGTTGAAGCTGAAACTCCAATACTTCGACCACCTGATGCAAAGAGTTGACTCATTTGAAAAGACCCTGATGCTGAGGGCGGATTGGGGGCAGGAGGAGAAGGGGACGACAGAGGATGAGGTGGCTGGATGGCATCACCGACTCGATGGACATGAGTTTGAGTAAACTCTGGGAGTTGTTGATGGACAGAAAGGCCTGGTGTGCTGCGATTCATGAGGTCACAAAGAGTCGGACATGACTAAGCGACTTAACTGACTGACTGACTGAGAGTTAGTTCTCTGTAGTCTAGGGTCTTGGAGTCAGTGCTCCCACTCCAAAGGCTCAGGGCTTGATCTCTGGTCAGTAATGAAGATTCCACAAGTGTTTTGTTATGGCATTAAGTGAGATTAAAACAAATATCCCAAAATGAGAAACCAAAGATGAGCCCCAGGCAAATGGCAGTTACAACATCAAGCAAATAATAATTATAATAATGGGATATACTCATATACATATACACCCATAACTGATGTCAAACCAGTCCAACAACAATAAACACAGTATATTGACCCAGTGAACAAAGGAAATAAAAAAAAAACTTATATTTACCAGTTAAAAACAAAACTAACTAAAACACAAACTGTAAAACAAAACTAAATCAAGGTGCCAAGTGGGGAATAAAGCAATGAAAACAAAACTAACAAATATGTTGAGAGGAAAAGAAAAAAAGAAAAGAAAGAAAGAATAGATATACAAATTTAAGTAGAGATAGATGAAGAAGATTTATATACATTAAAGATTAGCTGAAAGGGGAAAAGAACAGTAGGAAAGGCAAAGGAATAAATGTAGAAAAAATATAATAGGCTTAAATAAATAAAAAATTAAAAATATAGAAGAGAGGAAAAAAGAAAAAAAGGAAAACTCCACCGAACTGCAAAAGCCCAACATAGAGGCAGAGGTTTATAACAACAATAAAAAGTGTTACTGAATATACACATATACTTATCTGTGCATAAGCAAAATCAAAACAGTCCAACAAAAGTAAAGTACAGTAGATTGAACCAGTGAACAAAGGAAACCAAAAATTATATCTACCAGTTAAGAACACAACTAACTAAAGCAAAACTGGAAAATAAAGCTAAAGCAAGTTGACAACTGGGGAATAAAGCAATGAAAATAAAACTAATAAATACATTGAGAGGAAAGGAAAGAAAGAAAAGAAAGAATATATATGCAAAGTTAGGTAGAAGTAGATGACAAAGATTTATATACTTTCAAGATTAACTGCAAGGGGGGGAAAGAACAGTAGAATAAACAAACAAAGAAATGAATGTAGGAAAAATAATAATAGGTTTAAAAAATTAAAAGAGAGAGAGAGAGAGAGGAAAAGAAAAAAGAAAAAAAAAATCTCCACAGAACTGCAAAAGCCCAACATAGATGCAGAGGTTTATAACAACAGTAAAAAAATGTGACACATAAAAACAAAAGCTCAAAAGCTTAATTAAATTTCATAGTGCCAATAAAATTGAAAACTACAATGGGGGGGTGAGAAAAAAAAAGAAAAAAAATCCAAAATAATCTACAGAACAGGTTAAAACATAAGAATAATAAATGTTTCTCTTGAGTCACTGCTGTCAGAGTCCTTTCCCTCGCTGGGAGTCACAGTCCACCTCAGCTCCCTACGATGCCCTCCAACACTGTGCTGGTGTCTGGACCTGCTGTGGGGGCAGCTCAGACTCTAATCTGGTCCTACTCCTGTGTGTTCTTGCCTCCGATGTCCACAGCTGTCAGAGCTAGTGTGCTTTCTTCTGTGTGAGCTCTCAGTGCCCTTTTATAGATTCCAAAGACACAGAGTCTGCCTAGTTGATCCTGTGGGTTTAATCTGCAGCTTGTACAGCTGGTGGGAAGGTTTGGGTCTTCTTCCTTAGTCACTCTGCCCCTGGGTTTCAATTGTGGTTTTATTTCCACCTCTGCCTGTGGGTCGTCCACTGGGGTTTGCTCCTGAGGCTGCCCTGGAGGACTTGGGTCTGTCCCTGTAAGGGCAGGTGTGGAGGCGGTGCAGCAGCTTGGGTGACAGGGGTTCTGGAAGCACCAGGTCCTCAGGGGAGTTGGCATCTAGGGAGCAGGAAATATAGTGCTCTAGAAGGGTATGGCAACTAGGATTGGCCAATATGCTCCAGTGTTCTTGCCTGGAGAACCCCGCTCCCTGACAGAGAAGCCTGGCAGGCCACAGTCTACAGGGTCCCAAAGAGTTGGACATGACTGAAGCGACCCTGTGTGCGCAGATGCAAGACTTTTGCTGTGGCAGCTCTGCCCAAGTGAGAGTTGAGTGTGAAGGTGGCACAGCTGTTTGGCTTTCGGGAACCCTGGAGGCTCCAAGTGTGCAGAGGCACGGACTGCCTTCACCACAGGAGTTATGGCCCTATAGGAGTCTTTTTTTGAGCCTCTTGTAGCTGGCGATCAGAAGGCCTCTTTGGCCAGCCTTTCTCCGCAGCTCTGCCCGTTCAGGCACTTAGAGGGCTCCCTTGCCTGGGGTCCTTCTCTGCTGTTCAGTGCATCAGGAACATAGAGGGGCTCCTATGGCTGGGGTCCTACTCTCTAGATCGGCACATCAGGCATTTAAAGGGGCACCCTGGGTGGGGACCTCCTCTGTTGTTCAATGTGTCTGACTTTTAATGGGCCAGTCTCTCTATTGTTCAGCTGCCAATGTGATGCTGGCTGTATGGGGAAAGAGAGGCTTTGGTGATGGCTCTGCCCTCTATGTATGACTGAGTGTATCACCTTGCTTCCATGGCTGCCTGGCTTTCCTCCATGGGCATTTCCCACCACAATCTCCTCCCTCACATCCCCTCGATCCCTCTTTCCTCAGTCAACAGCAGCCCTCACCCTGGGATTGCTCCACAATCCCTAAACACCAGCTCCCAGCTGCTGCACCTTCCAGGGGACCTGTGTCCCTACCCGGGGTATGTATGGCTGCAGCAAGTACTGTCTGATTCTCATTCCATTTAGGCTGCCACAGAGCAGGTCTTTCACTGTCAGCCTTAAATGTTTCTCCTCTGACTCAGACAATTGCCCTGATATGAAGATTGGACCCCTGTTTTTTTCCCCCACACACCAAGGCAGGTCAAGTCCTACTAACACTCCTCTTTTCCCGCCTAGTTCCTTCATTCTCCCAAGTTTGTGTGGTTCTATATATTCTTTTCCGCTGGTCAGGTCCTCCTGTCCACTCTCAGCTGGTGTTCTGCATGCACTTCTGTGTCTAAAGGTGTATTCCTGATGTATCCATGGAGAGAGATGTACTCCATGCCCACCTACTTCTCTGCCATCTTGCTCTTTCAAGAACCATAGTACTTTTTTAAAAAGTCTTTTTGTAGAAGCTGATGTGACACTTCAAATAAGAGCCTTTTGGTTCCCTCATGACAGTTTTTACCATTCTCTGGGTGACAGAAAGCCAGTAGTCCCTGCCCCAGAGCACACAAACTTGAGTAGGCAGGGCAAAGTGGGGACAAGAGCTGGTTTAACAAGTCTAAATGAGCCTGCAGAAAGGTACATCAGGGTGTAGAGCCTGAACATGTTAAAAACTGGTCTTCTTAAGACAGAACCACTGAGGCCTGGAGTGAGGCAGGGTTTGGGCTTCAGTGGCACAGCTGTTTATTCAATGTCTCTGCATGGCTCTTTCCATGACGACTGAGGCGTGGACCCAGTGTTTTCCTAAGGTGATCGCAGAGTGATTCTACAAAATTCAGTATTTGCTATTCACTTACATCATATTGAAATACCCTTTACCTTGTCTTGGAAATAAAACAGTGTATAAATGGCAGGAAAAAAGTTGACTGTGTAGGGTATAGTGCTCTTAATGACCCAGACAACCTTGATGGTGTCGTCACTCACCTAGAGGCAGACATCCTAGAATGTGAAGTCAAGTGGGCCTAGGAAGTATTACTATGAACCAAGTTAGTGGAGGTGATGGAATTGCAGCTGAGCTATTTTAAATCCTAAAAGATGATGCTATTAGAGTACTGCACTCAATATGCTAGAAAATTTGGAAAACTTAGCAGTGGCCACAGGACTGGAAAAGATCAATTTTCATTCCAATCCTAAAGAAGGGCAATGACAAAGAATGTTCAAACTATTACACAGTCAGACTCAATTCACATGCTAAGAAGATAATGCTCAAAATCCTTCAAGCTAGGCTTCAACAGTACATGCACTGAGACCTTTCAGATGTACAAGGTAGATCTAGAAAAGGCAGAGGAACCAGAGATCAAATTGCCAACATTCATTGGATTACATAGAAAAAACAAGAGGATTAAAAAAAAAACAAAAAAAGAAAAAACAAAAACAAACAAACAAAAAAAACCTTCTGCTTCATTGACTATGCTTTTGACTGTGTAGATGAAAACAAACTGGAAAATTCTTAAAGAGATGAAACTACCAGACCAGCTTACCTGCCTCCTGAGAAACTTGTATGCAGGTCAAGAAGCAACAGTTAGAACCAGACATGGAACAATGGACTGGTTAGAAATTGGGAAAGGAGTATATGTCAAGGCTATATATTGTCACCCTGCTTATCCAACTTACATTCAGAGTCTATCATGTGAAATGCCAGGCTGGATGAATCCAGCTGTAATCAAGATTTCTGGGAGAAATATCAATAACCTCACATATGCAGATGACACTGACAGTGTTAACAGCCTCTGTAGGGAGGCCAGAAATCCCTAAGGGGCGCAAGGAAATAAACTGCAAGTGATAGACCTTTTTGCCTTTTCTGTTGATGATACCTTGTTCTGAATTAACTTAACTTTTCTCAAACTTTGAGCTAACCAATGCATTTTTCTTATGGAAATGCTTTCCTTAAGATATGTTAATGAAGCTATTTATTTGCTTTGGAATCTTCCTTTCTTCAAGTTGGTTCCAGTTCTGCCTAAGACTATTTTTTTTTTTTTTTCTTTTCTCAAACCTTGTGCTGATAATGGCTCAACAAACCAGTATCCATGTCAATTTTTTTATGACCTGGAATGACACACCTTTTGCCATTCTATCTCAAAAATGCATATTGTGGGAGAGGAGCCTGGTGAAACTCCCTCAGCCTAGAGGTTTCTCTCTTCTCTGGTCAGCAGCTTGCTAACAGACATAAAGGGGCTTCCCTGATAGCTCAGTTAAAACGCCTTGCTAAAAACTAGCAAGCAGGCACTCTTTCTGTCCCCTTCTGATGTCTATGTCAGAAGCTTTCTCTATCTCTATTATACTTTAACAAACTTTGCTACACAAAAAGCTCCAAGTAGTCAACCTCATCTCTGGCCCCAGATAGAAATCCTCTCCTCCGGAGATCACGAATCCCAGCATAGCACATACCTCACAACCACAACAGTTCAACACCACCTTTATGGCAGAAAGCAAAAAAGCATTAAAGAGCCTCTTGATGAAGGTGAAAGAGGAGAGTGAAAAGGCTGGTTTAAAAATCAACATTCAAAAAAAATCTAAGATTATGGTATCCGGTCCCATCACTTCATGGCAAATATACGGGGAAACAATGGAAACAGTGACAGACTTTATTTTCTTGGGCTCCAATGTCACTGTGGATGGTGACTGCAACTATGAAATTAGAAGAGGCTTGCTCATAGGAAGAAAAACTATGACAAACCTAAACAGTGTATTAAAAAGCAGAGACATAATTTTGCTGGCAAAGGTTCATATAGTCAAAGATACGGTTTTTCTGGTAGTCATGTATGGATGTGAGAGTTGGACCGTAAAGAACTTATACTTTTGAACTGTGGTCCTGGAGAAGACTCTTGAGTCCTTTGGACTGCAAAGAGATCAAACGAGTCAAGTCTAAATGAAATCAGCCCTGAATATTCAGTGGAAGGACTGATGCTGAAGCTGAAGATTCAATACTTTGACCACCTGATATGAAGAGCATTGGAAAAGATCCTGGTGCTGGGAAAGATTGAGGGCATGAGAAGGAATAAACAGAGGATGAGATGGTTGGATGATATCATCAGCTCAATGGGTATGAGTTTGAGCCAACTCTGGGAGACAGGAAAGGATAGGGAAGCCTGGTGTGCCACAGTCCGTGGGATTGCAGAGTCAGACACAACTGAGCGACTGAACAACAGCATGTGTGCTTTTGTAAATTCTATCTTAGGGATTTCAGTAGAAAAACAATACAAAGAAAAACTCACTGAAATTTCCAAGTTGTGGCAATGAGTAAAAAGAAAGAACATATTCATTTGAGTACTTTAATTCAAGGCAATAAAGTGAAATTAGACATTTAAAATAAGCTGATAATTTAAATAATTCACCAGAGCTTACCAAGTTCTAAATTTTGTATAATAATGGAATTTTAGGGGACTTTTGATATATGCCTTATCAGACAAGAATGAGAGTTCTTAGAATAACTTTCCTGCTAACAAAGAAAATAAGAATAATTTACATTGCAAACTAGGAATATAAGACTTACATGACTTGTTTTAAAAAAAATCTATAAATACCTATAGCTAATTCATACTTAATGATGAGAAGCTGTATGATTTCACCTAAAACAGAATAAAGTAAGAATGTTTCTTCTCACCTTACCTATTCAGCATTGTACTAAAAGCCCTAGTGGATGCAAAACAAACAAAACTAGAAAGAAAGAAAACATATACAGACTGAGGAGAAACAAAACTGTGCTTGTTCTCAGATTATTATCCATGTAAATAATCCCAAAGAATCAACAAAAAGCTTCTGGAATTAATAAGTTATTATCTTAGGTTACAGGATATAAACATAACATAGTAGAATGAGTTCCTCAGTTTTGTCTGTTTCCCTGCAACGTAGCTATCAGGCTCCTCTGTCCATTGGATTCTCCAGGCAAGAATACTGGAGTGGGTTGTCATTCCCTTCTCCAAAAGATCTTCCTAACCCAGGGATTGAATCCAGGTCTCCTGCATTTCAGGCAGATTCTTTACTGTCTGAGCCACCAGAAGCCCATAAGCATAACATTCATTAAGCCAATTGCTTTCTTATATACCAGCAATGAATAATACAAATTTGAAATTATGATTTAATTTCATTTACATTATACTTAGGTATAACTAACAATTTGTGTACAAAATCTATATGAAGAAAACTACCAAGTCTGATGAAAGTAAACAAATATTTGAATAAATGGAGATAAGCTCCATGTCCATGGATAAAAAGACTCAATACTGTTAAGATGTTATTTTTTTTCCCACCATGATCTAAAGATCAAAGTGATTCTAATAAAAAGTCCAGAAAGTTATTTTGTAGATATTGGCAAACTTTTTCTGAACTTGATATGGAGAGGCAAAACACCCAGAAGAGCCAACAAAATATTGAATAAAAAGGACTAAGTCAGAGGACTGACACTACTCAACAATTCAGACAGTGTGATATTGGCCAAAGAGTAAACGAAAGATAAATGAACCAGAATGAGAGCCCTGAAATAGACCTATATGAAAATAGTCAACTAACCTGTGACAAAGGAATAAAGGTAATTAACTAGAGAAAGGCTTGTCTTCAAAAACTGATGCTAGAGCAACTGGACATCCCCATGCTAAAGGAAAAAAAAAAAAAAATCAGACACAGACATTGTACCTTTTACAAAAATGAACTCAGAATGGATCATAGACAAATGAAAAACATACATCTATGAAACTCGTAGCATACAAGATAAAACCTACATGACTTTGGGTAGGTAATGGCTTTTTAGATACAACACCAAAGGCATAACCCTTGAATGAAAAAATTGATAGCTTGGGCTAAATTAAATTTAAATACTCCTGAACTGTGAAAGAGATTGTTAAGGAAATGAAAAGACAAACCATCGACAGAGAGAACAAGTTTGTAAAGCATATACGAGATAAAGGACTGGTACCTAGCATATGCAAAGAAGTTTTGAAACTCAATAAGAAAGCGAATAACCCAGTCACAAAATGGGCAAAGGATGTGGACAGATACTTACCCAAAAAGATATCCATATGACAGATAAGCACATGGAAAGACACTCAACAACATGTTATCAGATAATTGAAAATTAAAATAATAATGCCACAAAACTACACATCTGATTTCAGAATGGCTAACATCCAAAATACTGACAACCACAAATGCTCTTATTCATTACTGATAAGAATTCAAAATAGTACAGCCACAATAGAAGACAGTTTGCTAGATTCTAACAAAATTAACCATATTTTCACCCTATGATCCAGAAATTGTCCTTTGTATTTACACAAATAAGTTAAAAAAGAAAATCTTGTGTCAATACTGCAAAGTTACCATGATCAAAACACTATGTATTGGCATAAAAACAGACATATGTATCAATGGAAGAAAATAGAGAGTCCAGAAATAAACCCATACATCTACGGTCTATTAATCTTCAACAAAGGAGGCAAGAATATACAAAGCCAGCCTCTTTAGCAAGTGCTGTTGGGAAAGCTGAAAAGCTGCATGTAAATCAATGAAGTTAGAACACAACCTTACACCATATACAAAAATAAACTTAAAATAGCTTAAAGACTTAAATATAAGACATAACACCATAAAACTCTTGGAAGATAACATAAGCAAAGCATTTTCTGACATAAATTGCAACTGTGTCAGTCTCCCAAGGCAAAATAAGTAAAAGCAAAAACAAACAAATGGAACCTAATCAAACATAAGTTTTTGCATAACAAAGAAAACCATAAACAAAATAAAGACTTAGTCTATAGACTGGGAGAAGATATTTGCAAACAATGTGACCAAAAAGGGCTTAATATCCAAAACACAAACATCTCATACAGCTCAAGATAAAAAGTTTTTAAAAATCCATTCAAAAAATGAGCAGAAGACATACAGACATTTCTCCAGAGGACATCTAGATGACCAAGAGGCACATAAAATAATGCTCAACATTGTGAATTATTAGAGAAATGCAAATCAAGCCTTACAATGAGCTATCATCTCACACTAGTCAGAATAGCCATCATTGAATTGTCAATGAATAATAAATACCAGAAAGAATCTGAAGAAAAGGGAACCCTCCTATGCTTTTGGTGGGAATGTAAATTGGTAGAGCCACTGTGTAGACCAGTATGGAAGTTCCTTAAAATATTAAAAATAGAAATACAATATGATTCATCTATCCTCCCCCTGTGCTTATATCCAGGAAAGACACAAGCTCTAATTTGAAAAGATACATACTTCCCAATATTCATGTAATGACTATGTACAATAGCCAAGGCATAGAAGCAATTTAAGTTTTCATGAACAGATGAATGACTAAAGAAGATGTGATACATATATACAATGGAATAATACTCAGCCATAAAAGAGGATGAAATAATGCCATTTGCAGAAACATGGATGGACCTGAAAATTATTGTACTAAGTGAAGTAAGTCAGACAAAGACAAATATTATATGGTATCACTTACATGAAATCTAAAAAACAATAATACAAATAACCTATTTACAAAATAGAAAAAAAAAAAATCACAGATAGAAAACAAACTTATGTTTACAAAACTGGAAAGGAGGAAGGGATAAATTAGGAGTTTGGGATTAACAAATACATACTAATATATATAAAATAGGTTAACAAGGTCCTATTGTATGGTACAGGGAACTATATCAAGTATCTTGTAATAATCTAGCACAGGAAGGCCGAGAGGATCTACTCCATATTCAAGGTCAGGAGGGGAGGCCGTGAGAAGATACCCCTCATCCAAGGTAAGGAGCAGCGGCTGCGCTTTGCTGGAGCAGCCGTGAAGAGATACCCCACGTCCAAGGTAAGAGAAACCCAAGTAAGATGGTAGGTGTTGCGAGAGGACATCAGAGGGCAGACACACTAAAACCATAATCACAGAAAATTAGCCAGCTTGATCACAGGACCACAGTCTTGTCTAACTCAGTGAAACTAAGCCATGCCGTGTGGGGCCACCCAAGACGGACGGATCATGGCAGAGAGGTCTGACAGAATGTGGTCCACTGAGAAGGGAATGGCAAACCACTTCAGTATTCTTGCCTTGAGAACCCCAGGAACAGTATGAAAAGGCAAAATGATAGGATACTGAAAGAGGAACTCCCCAGGTCGGTAGGTGCCCAATATGCTGCTGGATTTCAGTGGAGAAATAACTCCAGAAAGAATGAAGGGATGGAGCCAAAGCAAAAACAATACCCAGTTGTGGATGGGACTGGTGATAGAAGCAAGGCCCGATGCTGTAAAAAGCAATATTGCATAGGAAACTGGAATGTTAGGTCCATGAATCAAGGCAAATTGGAAGTGGTCAAAAAGGAGATGGCAAGAGTGAATGTTGACATTCTAGGAATCAGCAAACTAAAATGGACTGGAATGGGTGAACTGAACTCAGCTGACCATTATATCTACTACTGTGGGCAGAAATCCCTTAGAAGAAGTGGAGTAGCCATCATAGTCAAAAAAGAGTCCAAAATGCAGTACTTGGATGCAATCTCAAAAATGACAGAATGATCTCTGTTCATTTCCAAGGCAAACCATTCAATATCAGGGTAAACCAAGTCTATGCCCCGACCAGTAACGCTGAAGAAGCTGAAGTTGAATGGTTCTATGAAGACCTACAAGACCTTTTAGAACTAACACCCAAAAAAGATGTCCTTTTCATTATAGGGGACTGGAACGCAAAAGTAGGAAGTCAAGAAACACCTGGAGTAACAGGCAAATTTGGCCTTGGAGTACAGAATGAAGCAGGGCAAAGGCTAACAGAGTTTTGCCAGGAGAACACACTGGTCATGGCAAACACCCCCTTCCAACAACACAAGTGGAGACTCTGCACACGGACATCACAAGATGGCCAACACCGAAATCAGATTGATTATATACTTTCCGGCTAAAGATGGAGAAGCTCTGTACAGTCAGCAAAAACAAGACCGGGAGCTGACTGTGGCTCAGATCATGAGCTCCTTATTGCCAAATTCAGACTTAAACTGAAGAGAGTAGGAATAACCACTAGACCATTCAGGTATGACCAAAATCAAATCCTTTATGACTATACAGTGGAAGTGAGAAATAGATTTAAGGGACTAGATCTGATAGACAGAGTGTCTGATGAACTATGGGCAGAGGTTCGTGACTTTGTACAGCAGACAGGGATAAAGATCATCCCCATGGAAAAGAAATGCAAAAAGGCAAAATGGTTGTCAGAGGAGGCCTTACAAATAGCTGTGAAAAGAAGAGAAGCAAAAAGCAAAGGAGAAAAGGAAAGATATTCCCATTTGAATGCAGAGTTCCAAAGAATAGCAAGGAGAGATAAGAAAGCTGTCCTCAACAATCAATGCAAAGAAGTAGAGGAAAACAATAGAATGGGAAAGACTAGAGATCTCTTCCAGAAAATTAGAGATACCAAGGGAACGTTTCATGCAAAAATGGGCTCAATAAAGGACAGAAATGGTATGGACCTAACAGAAGCAGAAGATATTAAGAAGAGGTGGCAAGAATACACAGAAGAACTGTACAAAAAAGATCTTCATGACCCAGTTAATCACAGTCGTGTGATTACTCACCTAGAGCCAGACATCCTGGAATGTGAAGTCAAGTGGGCCTTAGAAAGCATCACTATGAACAAAGCTAGTGGATGTGATGGAATTCCCGTTGAGCTAT
Organism: Cervus canadensis; assembly: GCF_019320065.1. NCBI lineage: Eukaryota > Metazoa > Chordata > Mammalia > Artiodactyla > Cervidae > Cervus > Cervus canadensis. Next base: position 72,126,412 of record NC_057400.1, read on the forward strand.
TTCAAATCCTGAAAGATGATGCTGTGAAAGTGCTGCACTCAATGTGCCAGCAAATTTGTAAAACTCAGCAGTGGCCACAGGACTGGAAAAGGTCAGTTTTCATTGCAATACCTAAAAAGGACAACCACAAAGAATGCTCAAACTACAGCATAATTGCACTCATCTCACACGCTAGTAAAGTAATGCTCAAAATTCTCCAAGCCAGGCTTCAGCAATACGTGAACCGAGAACTTCCAAATGTTCAAGCTGGTTTTAGAAAAGGCAGAAAATATAGGGTTATCATTACCATCTTTCTAAATTCCACATATATGTGTTAGTAGGCTGTAATGTTCTTTATCTTTCTGGCTTACTTCACTCTGTATAATGGGCTCCAGTTTCATCGATCTCATCAAGTAATTATCCTCCAACTAATAAAAATAAATGAAAAAAAAAGAAAAAAAAAAAAAGAAAAGGCCGAGGAACCAGAGATCAAATTGCCAATATCCGTTGGATCATCGAAAAGCAAGAGAGTTCCAGAAAAACATCTATTTCTGCTTTATCGACTACGCCAAAGCCTTCGACTGTGTGGATCACAATAAACTGTGGAAAATTCTGAAAGAGATGGGAATACCAGACCAACTGACCTGCCTCTTGAGAAACCTGTATGCAGGTCAGGAAGCAATAGTTAGAACTGGACATGGAACAACAGACTGGTTCCAAATAGGAAAAGGAGTACGTCAAGGCTGTATATTGTCACCCTGCTCATTTCACTTATATGCAGAGTACATCATAAGAAACGCTGGGCTGGATGAAGCACAAGCTGGAATCAAGATTGCCGGGAGAAATATCAATAAACTCAGGTATGCAGATGACACCACCCTTATGGCAGAAAGTGAAGAGGAACTGAAAAACCTCTTGATGAAAGTGAAAGAGGAGAGTGAAAAAGTTGACTTAAAGGTCAACATTCAGAAAACTAAGATCATGGCATCTGGTCCCATCACCTCATGGGAAATAGATGGGGAGACAGTGGAAACAGTGTCAGACTTGATTTTTTGGGGCTCCAAAATCACTGCAGATGGTGACTGCAGCCATGAAATTAAAAGACGCTTACTCCTTGGAAGGAAAGTTTGACCAACCTAGATAGCATACTAAAAAGCAGAGATGTTACTTTGCCAACAAAGGTCCATCTGGTCAAGGCTATGGTTTTTCCAGTGGTCATGTATGGATGTGAGAGTTGGCCTGTGAGGAAAGCTGAGCACCAAAAAATTGATGCTTCTGAACTGTGGTGTTGGAGAAGACTCGTGAGAGGCCCTTGGACTGCAAAGAGATCCATCCAGTCCATCCTGAAGTAGATCAGCCCTGGGTGTTCCTTGGAAGGACTGGTGCTGAAGCTGAAACTCCAATACTTTGGCCACCTCATGCAAAGAATTGACTCATTGGAAAAGACCCTGATGCTGGGAGGGATTGGGGGCAGGAGGAGAAGGGGCTGACAGAGGATGAGATGGCTGGATGGCATCACCGACTCAATGGGCATGAGTTTAAGTAAACTCCGGGAGTTTGTGATGGACAGGGAGGCCTGGCGTGTTGCAATTCATGGGGTAGCAAAGAGTCGGACTTGACTGAGCGACTGAGCTTAACTGACTGATAGTGGCAATAAATGGAAAAAGAATATATACAAATACAAATTTATTTATTTATATATGCACATATAAATGTATGTATACATATTTTATACAAGTTTGCCTTTGTATAAAATATATACATACATACAAATATATATGTATAAGTAGATATTTTATAAGCAGTGAAATTATGTCAGTCATGCCCAACTCTTTGCAACTCCATGGACTATACAGTCCATGGAATTCTCCAGGCCAGAATATTGGATTGAGTAGCTGTTTCCTTCTCCAAAAGCTCTTCCCAACCCTGGGATCGAACCCTGGTCTCCCCATTACAGGCAGATTCTTTACCAGCTGGCTACCAGGGATGCCTGCATATGTAAAATATATATTTATTTATGTGCTGTGTGCGCTAACAGGTTGTTTCAGTCATGTCTGACTCTTTGTGACCCTATGGACTATAGCCCACCAGGCTCCCTCATTCATGGGATTCTCCAGGCAAGAATACTGGAGTGGGTTACCAACCCCCCTCCAGGGGACCTTCCTGACAGGGATCAAACCTGTGTCTCTTAAATCTCTTGCATTGATTGGCAGTTGGGTTGTTTACCACTAGCACATAGATGGCAAATAGATGGGCAAACCACTTGGGAAGCCTATCTATCTATCTAAGTAGATTGATAGATATACACATCACCAGATGGTCAATACTGAAATCAGACTGATGTGTTCTTTAGGCCAAGATGGAGAAGCTCTATACAGATAGCAAAAACAAGACTGGGAGCTGACTGTGGCTCAGATCATGAATTCCTTATTGCCAGATTCAGACTTAAATTGAAAAAAGTAGGGAAAACCACTAGATCATTCAGGTATGACCTAAATTAAATCCCTTACAATTATACAGTGGAAGTGAGAAATAGATTCAGGGGATTATATCTGATAGATAACAGTTCCTGAAGAACTATGGACAGAGATTCATGACATAGTACAGGAGGCAGGGATCAAGTCCATCCCAAAGAAAAAGAAATGCAAAAAGCAAAATGGTTGTCTGAGGAGGCCTTACAAATAGCTGTGAAAAGAAGAGAAGCAAAAGGCAAAGGAGAAAAGGAAAGGTATACCCATTTAAATGCAGAGTTCCAAAGAATAGCAAGGAGAAATAAGAAAGCCTTCCTCAGTGATCAATGAAAAGAAAAAAATAATAGAATGGGAAAGGCTAGAGATCTCTTCAAGAAAATTTGAGATACTAAGGAAACATTTCATGCGAAGATGGACACAATAAAGGAGAGAAAAGGTATGGACCTAACAGAAGCAGAAGATATTAAGAAGAGGTGACAAGAATACACAGAAGAACTGTACAAAAAAGATCTTCATGACCCAGATAATCACGATGGTGTGATCACTCACCTAGAGCCAGACATCCTGGAATGTGAAGTCAAGTGGGCCTTAGGAAGCATCACTACAAACAAAGCTAGTGGAGGTGATGGAATTCCAGTTGAGTTATTTCAAATCCTAAATCCTAAAAGATGATGCTGTGAAAGTGTGTGTGTGTATTTTATATCCTGCCAATCTTGCTGGACTCATTTATTAGTTATAGGAGATTTTTGCTGATTTATTAAAAGTTATATGTAGACAATGATGACATTTTCAAACAGAGATAATTTTTTACTTGTGTTCCATTTACTATTATTATTATTGGGTTCAAGTCTGCCATTTTGCTGTTTGTTTTCTACGTGACACATGCCTCTTTTAGATTTCTCTTCCTCTTTTTTTGCCTTCTTTTCTTTAAGTGAATATTTTCTTGTGTGATATTTGAATACCTTATGAGTTTTTACTTTATAATTTTTAAGTAGTTTTTAGTGGTTGTTCTAAGTCTTACAAGATATATATCATCAGGATTTATCACTTATTTTCATTATTTTAATTTCAGTGATTTTGAAAAAAGCTAAAATTTTATTCCTCTCTAGCTGCATTCACTTTTCCTTTTTTTCTGTGCCTCTTCTTGCTTAACTACTTTGTTTAATGTATGTTACAGATTATTTAATATGCAGTTATAATTATTGTTGTATTTAAACATGTGCTTGTTATAGCAATACAAAGAAAGAATATATATGTATAAAGGTATATAGCTAGGTAGATAGATAATAGAAAATTTGTAATAGTCTCTTCATTTCTTGACTAAGACCTGTGTTACCTTTGGGTATCTTTTCTTTACTCCAGTATAACTTTGACTCCATTCTTCTCCTTTTGTGCTGTTATTGTCTAATATATTGCATTTCTACATGACATAGGTGCACAATGTAATAATATACACATCATTTTATAAAATTAAATCTGGTAAGAAAAGAGAAGATATCAAGGAAAGTCCATTAGGATTCCTTTCCTCCCCATCCATCCTCATATCACCAAGATGGTGTGGAAGGTCTTCTGCCTCATAAAACTAGACACTTTCTTAGGAAAAGATTCAGGAAGAAGAGATGAGACCTGGGACATTGAACATTTGTGTTTCAAGACAAATTGAACAGAGGGATTGCACACTTTATTTCATTAAACTTTAAATTGTGAAAAACTAGAAGTAAATATTTCATATTTTATTAAACATCAGGTGGAGGTTTGCACTTTGGCTAGAAGGAAAACAGTCCCTTTTCAGAGTAGCTACACCTAGTCTGGCAGAACAATAAGGTCAAGGTCTTCTGAAGTCGGATGATCATTGGAGAGATATAGGCCAGGTAGAAAGGGCATTTTCATAAGAGTATTGCTGCCATCTCCATGAAGAAGCCTACCAGATGGAGGACACAATCAAGTTTCATACCTCTTCTTCTCAATCCCACCCCACTTTGGTTCAGAAGCTTTCATGGTGAAAATGCTGTGAAATGAATCTAAAGGAGCTTGATGGATGGCAGTCAAAGAAGCAGTTCTATCTGTAGCCTCTTCTTTCTTGTTCAGTGGCTAATCTCTAGTTTATAGAGGAGCTCTCAGGAGTTGAAAAACCGAGACCAGCATGTATAAGGAATGCTGCAGTTTCTGACACAGTAATCCAATAAGCCATGCTTGTTATTTCCTTGATACACTTTGGTCCCATTCAGTTTTGTTTGTTTGTGCAGCTGTCTCTAATGGGCCAGGTATCAGGCCTCTTTCTCATCTCCATAGGATGTGGCATTAACAGTCTTCCTGCAAATACTTCACCCAGTCAGCAACTGTCATGTCATTATTTCATGCTACTATGGGAAACATCAGCTGAGATTTCACAATGACTCCAAATAGTTCAAGTGTTGGCAGTAAAAAAAAAATAAAGATAAAAAAGAGGCAAATATGTAGTCCTTCCCATCATTTCAAGCTCAGCCCAGGAGGAGATGCAGACATATTAAGAGATCACTATGAACAAAGCGTGGAAGCTCCTGCAGTAGAGCTGCCTCCACTGGGATTGCTCTCTCCTCCATGGATAACTCTATGGACTGTATATAGTCCATGGGGTCACAAAGAGTCAGACACAATTGAGCGACTTTCACTTCACCATGAGCATGGGGCATAGTGGGAGATGTTTTGACAAATATTTTCCACCTCAGGAACCCAGAGCCAAACCTAAATACAAATGTTTGCTGAAAGGATGTGTGGGTGGCTCTTCAAACTGATGGATGAACTAGGAAAGATGGGAGTTCAAGAGGAAGCTTCAGCAATCTAAATGTTTATTAACAGAGCAAAGGATAAAGAAGAAGTGGTACATACATACAATAGAATATTACTCAGCCATAAAAATGAATGAAATTGGAACATTTGTAGAGACATGCATGGACCTATAGACTGTAATACAGAGTGAAGTAAATAAGAAAGAGAAAATAAAATATTATATATTAATGCATATATTTGGACTCTAGAAAAATGGTACTGATGAAACCTATTTGCAGTACAGGAATAGAGACAGAGATGTAGAGATAAAACATGAACTCCAAGTGGGAGGAGAGGAGTGTGGGATGAATTGGGAGGTTGGGATTGACATATGTACACTGTTGATACTATGTATAAAATAGATAACAATTGATAACTTACTGTATAGCACAGAAAACTCTACTCAATACTGTGTGGTGACCTGTATGGAAAAGTAATCCAAAAAAGAGGGCATATGTATATGTGTAGCTGGTTCATTTTACTGTACAGTAGAATCTAATGGAACATTGTAAAGCAACTATACTTCAATAAAAATTAATTTTAAAAAAGAGGGAAAAAAAGAAAAGAAAAAGAAAAAAAAAAAAGAGAAAAGAAAAGAAAGGGGGAAAAAAGAGGAAGCTTCAGGAATATTTCCTTAAACCGGATCATGACCAGTGTGGAAAAGGAAACAATGGAGCCACCATCAAGCATTAGAAGCTTCACTAATTCATTTCCTAAGTCATTCATACATTCAGGAAGACATGCTTGAACACCCACTGTGGGCAGGCAATGTTTCAGGCTCTGCACATTAAGCAGGGTGTGCAACCACAGTCTGACCACTAATTATCATAAGCAACAGTCCTGTTTGCCTGTCAGTGCTACCACTGCCAGTTCTCTGTCCTTTCTCTTTGGACGCACAGTCTTATGAAGCCATGGATGTGGCTGGCAAAGTCTTCAAGGGAAACTTAAAGACCAAATAGTTAGCATTTCTCTTCTTCTTTAAAGAGAGGTGTGTCTGCAATTCACCTGGACTCAACAACTGGAGGATCACCCAACCACAAAACAAGGTTTGGTTCCTGTTCCCACAAAATGAAAGGCAAAGCACCACCAGGAAATGTGTCACAGCGTGATAGATAAGGGTTCTAAGTCTTGCAGGATGAGCGGTGGTGTAGGTGGTGAAGGAGGCAGTAGGGGCAAGTTTCTGTGCTGAGGAAAACACTCGAGTCAGGCAGAGACAGTGCTGGGCCTTCAGATGGCTCAACTTATCTGCAGCGTCATCATCATCATTTTAAAACAATTGCAAGTAAAACAAAGGATTTAATTTTGCCTTTATTTACTGCTTTTCTGTCATTCTTTCTGCATGCATGTCCAGAATTTCTGACCCCTATAATTATCTTTCTGCTTGAAGAACTTATTTAATTATCTGCTAAAGCCTCTATTTTTACTTCACATTTAGAATTATAAGTTGTGATTCTTTTTTCTTTCATCACTAAATATTTCATTCTGTTCTTCTTGCTTGCCTGGTTTCTTATAAAAAGTGCACTATAATTTTTGTCTTTTTTCTCTATAGGTGAAACTTTATTCTCTGGCTTCTTTTAAGATTTTTCTCTTTGTCTTTGGTTTTCCACAGTGCAAATATAATTTATGCCTAGGTATGATTTTATTTTCTTTTTAATTTATCCTGCTCAGTGTTCTCTGAGCTTAACCATCTGATTAAACCTGTCTTTTGATATCTATCATTAATTTCTGAAAGTTCTCAGCCATTAATATGTCAAATATTTGACATATTAAAAATATTTGACATATTAATATTCTCCTTCTTGCATTCCTATTATGATATGCTACACCTTCTTGAAATTGTTACACCATTCTTGGATGTTCTGTTCTGGTTTTCATTTTTTTTTTCTCTTGGATGCTTCAGTTTGGGAAGTTTTTATTTTCCTGTTTAATTTCATTGATTCTTCCTTGTTGTGTCAAGTTTACTCATGAGCCCATCAAACACATTTTTCATTTGTCTTACAGTAAGTGTGATATCTAGCATTTTCTTTTGATTTATTTTCCTGGAGTTTCCATCTCTCTGCAAACATTGCCCATCTATTTGTTCTTTTACTTGGGAACTTTTTTTTTTTTTAATTTATTAGAGCCCTTAACAAACTTATCATAGTAATTTAAAATTCTCTGTCTGATAATTTCAACATCTGTATGGTATATGAGCCCAGTTCTGATGATAGCTTGTATCTCTTCACTCTGTCTTTCGTTTTTTGTTGCCTTTTAAAAGATTTTTACAATTTTTGATTGAAAGCTGGATATGATGTATCAGGTTACAGGAATTTTTATAACAGGGTGAGAACTTAAGTTATGGGAATTGGGCCATGTTTAATGTTTGCTGTAGCTATAGTGTCAGAGACTACAGATCCCTCTGCTATCTCTGTTTATATATATCTCCTCTTGGTTTAGGGACTTATCTTTGTGCTATTCCTCTGAGTAAGTTTGTGTTTTACAGTACTTTCATTCTGTAATGCACTGTTATTATGCTGGAAGCTTGTTGGTTTGGCCATAAGGTGTGGGGTGGGGGAATATTCTAACCATCACATGAAGTCTCTGTTACTCCATGAGCCTGTTGCTCATTAGTGTGGCCTTTAGAAGTGTCTCTGTTGCTCTATTTCCAATTTATATCCTTAAATTCCAGTCCCCTATCGAGTATGTTTAATTTTTCTTTTTTCCCCTAGGTGAGACAGAAAACCTAGAAGGGACTGGTTTGGGTCAGAATTCCACACCCTGGTCCACTGGATTAAGCTTTTGGTGCTGTCCTCTGGTCACTCCTGCTCACCACATCCCCAGCCACCAGAGCCATAAGGGGGTCTTCTGGGCTTCTCCCTGAAGGACCTATTAAGGTTTCTGGAGGCACAGCCTGGGACCATGTTGCCCACACCTGGACTGTAAGAGCCGCCCTCAGAATTTTCTAGCTATTGTCAGTGTGCGCTCAGTCTTCAGCACTGTCGTGATCACTAGTCAGGTGTCTGTCAGTCCTGTCCGTGCCTTCTTGTCCAGGTAGAGTCTGGGAGCTCTGTCTTTCTGGGTGCTGCCAGCCCTACAGATTTCAGGGTAGCCTGTCTTATACCTTTGGGTCTCTAATGGACCCAAGAGAAATTGTTGATTGCCAATTGGTCCACATTTTCCCTGTTGTAAGGACTAAAGTAATGGCTTCCAAGTTCTTTCCTTATTGAGGCCACTATGAAAAGTCCAGTCATTATCATTTTAACCAGCGGTATTTCATTGTGGAGGGCTGAGAGAGGTATCTCCTAGTGGGGTTGGCTGGAGTGAAGATAATCTACTTTTTTTCTGATTTTCCCCTCAAGACTAGGGAAAGTCTCACCAGGACCATCATAGCTGACTTAAAGCAATCATACTAGTAGTCAGAAAAAATTGCACATTTCAATTAATCCAACATTAGGATTAGGAAGGAAACAGAACATTAGGACAGAAACAGAACAGAGACAGGAGTTCGCCATCAGTACCAGATGAATTGTCTCAAGATTTCCAGGGCAGCGATGGAAAGTGAGACGTTCCAGGTTTTGAAATCAGACGTTTAGATTATTAATAATAGCTCTTCTTTTCACTCTGTAGTTTTCCTTCATAGTCATAAGTTCCTCATTTTTAACCAGAGGATAACAATACAGAATTTATAAGTTACCGCAGGGATTAAATGAGGTCATTTAGTTAATGTCCTCATCCAGATCCTGCCACCTGGTCAAGACCTGTTGACCTGAAGCCACTGGCATCTCACTGTGCCTTCTCTCCACTGGAGCCTCCCCAGCCTGAGCATTTTAACCACTAGAGAACGGGGACACAGGCACTTGTCCCTGACTTGGCCAAAGCCTTCTGCTCTACTCCTTCTGCTTTCTGAGTCTGTGAGACATGGCAGGTTAGCTCCAAGTTCAGGCAAGGGCTTTACCTTCTAATTAGTAACGGCAGAGCTCCCGTTAAATTACTGGCAGATCAAATGTCTCACTGCTTTTTATTCATTACTGGCTTCTAATTATTCTAAATTGTTTCCTCTTCTTCTTCTTCTTTTTTTGTAAATTGTTTCTTAATTAGATTCTGTCCAGTGGAAATTGAATGTGAAAGAACAAGACACAGGTTGGACCTCCAGGGTAAAGCATCCCTCAGGGATGGTGTTTGTCATTAGAAGCAAATGCTGTATCTGAAGTTCCTAGTTTCTTGCCAGGCCCACCTTTTCAAGCCCTGAAGAAAACACCATCTCTCCAGGGCTCTCAGTAAGGACAGTCTGCAGTCTATAAGGAGCAAATATCCCCAGGAGACTCCCAGTCTTGAGCAGGAGTTCTCTGTTGGGGAAGTGTTAATAGAACCAGACAGTGTCTGCCCTGACAATTTTGTCTTCTTGGTGGTCCTCTTGTTCAGCAGATTCTTTCCCCAACCCATTTGCAGTCTAAAGCCTTCATCTTTCTCCCTCCCCTAGTGGAATGCGACACAGACAAGGCATTGCTTTTGGTCCCTTATCCTTCCCTTTGCATTATGGATCCTATTCTTGCTAGGAAACTAAAGATGCTTCTTACAAGTCTCTTCTTTTGTTAAAAATGAAAGATATTTCTCTTACAGAAATGCAAGCTATCACTTTGATAGCATGCAACAAAGATCTAAAAAATTATAGTCATTATCTCTATTTCTGAGAATTTGATCTAAGAAAATAATGCAGACAAAGCTTAAGCTGAAAAATACTGTTATAGGTTGCATGTGTCCTGCCAACACTCATTTGAAGTTCTAAATCTCAGTACCGCAGTAAGTGATCTTATTTGGGGACAGAGTTTTTAAAGAAATAATTTAAATGAGGCCACTAGGGGCTCTAACATTATAACTGGTGTCCTTATAACAAGGAGGAATTTAGACACAGAAGTAAGCACACAAGATGATGTGAAGAGACGCAGGGAGAAGATGGGCAGCATCTGTAAGTTAAGAAAAGAGGCCTAAACTACAAGATTCCGTGTGATGCTGCAGCAAATACTGAAGATCCCATGTGCTATAAATAAAACCTGGTGCTGCCAAACAAACAAACAAACAAATGCAAGTAAATATATTTTAAAAACAACAAAGACATACACATTTTCCCACCTAAATTATATTAAAAGATTAAGCTACTTTATTCTGAGGAAATCCAATGATACTAGTTTTCTTATATGCTACTGATGGAGTGTGGGTTGGGATAAGTTTTCTGAAATCAATTTGGCTAAAAATTGAAGAACTTTAACTTTTCTGTGCTTTATGGGCTAATATATCAATTTCTAGCTTATTCTTAGGAAACAGTTGTGGTTTCTAATAAAGGTTTTTGGTATATGATTTTTTGGAATAGGTGGTTCATAATAGAAAAAACAAATAGAAGCAACACAAATGCCCATAGTAAGAAAAATATTATATAACTTTTGATATGCTTGTAAAATTATGTATTATTACACAATTAGAAATGTTTTTAAGACTACATTTCATACTATGAGAATGCATTGGCTATTTTATAAAATTAAAGCCACTAAATGTATTTTTAAAGAAATGAACTGAGATTTTATACAAATTATCTTTAATTATAATAATGTGGTTTTTTGTTATTCCATATATAACTTGAAATTAAAATACATAATTAATTATATTCTGTGACTACTTTAATACTTTTGGAAAAAATAATTGTAAAGCATCATTAAGAAGATATAATAGTGTGTGGGATGTGCAGGTGGATGTGAGCCTTTCCAATATTCCTAAAATAAATTATGAATGTGGTTGACTGCCTTTAATTCACCTTTCCGGACCTCAAATAAAATCATGGTTGTTTCACTGCGGAACAAGATTAATAGGCGGGAGACAGTAATATTCAATAGAGTGCAAATCAGAGAAGAGCAAAACTTTAGTTTACCCACTCTAGAGAGGCAGTAGGCAGGCTGTGTCAATCAAGGCAGGAATGCCTATAGGACATGCAGACAGGACTCACTGAGTGAGCGTCAGCTGACACCTTTTCAGCTGAAAATGTGAATAAAAAAGTGTAGGAGGCTGGACCTGGACTAGATAGATGCTTACTCCTTGACACTTAGAGTCAAATGCTTTGCTAGCTCACTTTTAATGAAGAATTAAAACATTATCCTACAGAGGAGAAGTTCTCAAATCTTTTAGTTTTTGATTACTTTTATTCTCTCAAAATTATCTTACACACTCAAGACCTTGTCTTTTGGTATTTTCTATATTAGACATGAAAACTGACATATATTAATATCTTTATTATTCATTTAAACTAATAACAAACCCACTTGATAGTAAAATTAATTGTTTTATGAATATTAACTAAAATTTCCTTAAAAAGAAAAAAGTAGTGAGAAAACTGGCATTGTTTTACTTTTTCACAAATCTCTTTACGGTCTGGCTTAATAGAAGATGGCTTTATCCATTCCTCTGTTGATGGACGTTTAGGTTGCTTTCATATGCTGCCTATTGTAAATACTGCTGCGAAGAATATTGGGGGTGCATGTGTCTTTTCAAATCATGGTTTTTTCCAGGTATATGCCCAGGAGGGGGATTGCTGGATTGTATGGCATTACTACCTCTATTTCTAGTCTATTTATCTTACTATTTAACGGATAAAGATGTGGTATATATTGTGCTGTCTGTTCGGGTGCTTCAGCCATGTCTCTTTGCGACCCTATGGACTGTAGCCTGCCAGGCTTTTCTGTCCTTGGGATTCTCCAGGCAATAACACTAGCCTGGGTTGCCATGTTCTCCTCCAGGGAATCTTCCCAATCCAGTGATCGAACCCACATCTCCTGCATCTCCTGCAATGCAGGTGGCTTCTTTACCTGCTGAACCACCTGGGAAGCCCACAGTGGAATATTACTCAGCCATTAAAAATGAAATAATGCCATTTGCAGCAACATGGATGGACCCAGAGATTGTCATAGTGAAGTAAGTCAGATGAAGACAAATACCAGTATGATATTGCTTTTATGTGGAATCTAAAATAAAAAGAGTAGAAATAAACTTATCTACAAAACAGAAATAGAGTGACAAATGTAGGAAATAAACTTAGGGTTACTAGGGACGATTGGGGAGGGATAAATTGGAAGATAGAGATTGACATAGATTAATATGCACAACTATTTATGAAATAGACAACTAATAAGGATCTATTGTATAGCACAGGGAACTGTACTCAATACTTTGTAATAGCCTGTACAGGAAAGAATCTTAAAAGGAGTGAATATGTGTATACGTATAAATGATTCACTTTTGCTGTACAGCAGAAACTAGCATAACATGGTTAAATCAACTATACTCCAAAAAAAAAAAAAAAAAGAAGAAGATGGCTGAACTCTACTTTGGACTGCAGCTCGCCAGGCTTCCCTGTCCATCACCAACTCCCAGAGCTTGCTCAAGTTCATGTCCACTGAATCAGTGACACCACCCAACCATCTCATTCTCTGTGTTCCCCTCTACTTCTGCCTTCAATCTTTCCTACATTCAGAGTCTTTTCCAGTGAATCAGATCTTCACATCAGATGGCCAAAATATTAGAGTTTCAGCTTCAGCTCAGTCCTTCCAATGAATACTCAGGACTGATTTCCTTTAGGATTGACTGGTTTGATTTCCTGTAGTCCAAGGGACTCTCAAGAGTCTTCTCCAACACCACAGTTCAAAAACATCAATTCCTTGGCACACAGCTTTCTTTATAGTCCAACTCTCACATCCATATATGACTGCTGGAAAAACCATAGCTTTCACTACACAGACCTTTGTCTGAAAATTAATGTGTCTGCTTTTTAGTATGCTGTCTAGCTTGTTCATAGCTTTTCTCCCAAAGAGCAAGCACCTTTTAATATCATGGCTATAGTCACCATCTGCAGTAATTTTAGAGCACAAGAAAATAACATCTATGACTGTTTCAATGTTTCACCATCTATTTGCCATGAAATGATGGGATCAGATGCCATGATCTTAGTTTTTTGAATGTTGAGTTTTAAGCCAGTTTTTACACTCTCTGCTTTTACCTTCATCAAGAGGCTTTTTAGTTCCTCTTCACTTTCTGACATAAGGATGTTGTCATCTACAAATCTGAGGTTACTGATATTTCTCCCAGCAATCTTGATTTCAGCTTGTGCTTCATCCAGCCTGGCATTAGCATAATGTACACTGCGTATAGGTTAAATAAGCAGGGTGACAATATACAGCCTTGACAGACTCCTTTTCCTATTTGGACCAGTCTGTTCCATGTCCAGTTCTACCTGTCACTTCCTGACCTGCATACAGATTTCTCAGGAGGCAGGTAAGGTGGTCTGGTAGTTCCATCTCTTAAAGAATTTTCCATAGTTTCTTGTGATCCACAGTCCAAGGCTTTGGCATAGTCAATAAAGCAGAGGTAGATTTTTTCTGGAATTCTCTTGCTTTCTTGATGATCCAGCAGATTTTGGCAATTTGATCTCTGGTTCTTTTGCCTTTTCTAAATCCAGCTTGAATATCTGAAAGTTCATGATTCACGTACTGTTGAAGCTTGACTTGGAGAATTTTGAGCATTACCTTACCAGCATGTGAGATGAGTGCAATTGTGGGGTAGTTTGAGTATTCTTCGGCATTGCCTTTCTTTGGGATTGGAATGAAGACTGGCCTAGTCCAGTCCTGTGGCCACTGCTGAGTTTTCCAAAGTTGCTGGCGTATTGAATGCAGCACTTTCACAGCATCATCTTTTAGGATTTGAAATAGCTCAACTGGAATTTCATCACTTCCTTGAGCTTTGTTTGTAGTGAAGCTTCCTAAGGCCGACTTGACTTCACATTCCAGGATGTCTGGCTCTAGGTGAGTGACCACACCATTGTGGTTATCTGGGTCTTGAAGATCTTTTCTGTATAGATCTTCTGTGTTCTTGCCACTTCTTGTTAATGTCTTCTGCTTCTGTTATGTCCATACCACTTCTATCCTTTATTGTGCCCATCATAACATGAGATATTCCTTTGGTATCTTTAATTTTCTTGAAGATATCTCTAGTCTTTCCCATTCTATTGTTTTCCTCTATTTCTTTGCACTAATCACTGAGGAAGGCTTTCTATCTCTCCTTGCTATTCTTTGGAACTCTGAATTCAAATGTGTATTTCTTTCCTTTTCTCCTTTGCTTTTCACTTCCTGTCTTTTCACAGCTATTTGTAAGGCCTCCTCAGACAACCAATTTGCTTTTTGCATTTCTTTTTCTTGGGGATGGTCTTGATCACTGCCTCCAGTACTATGTCACAAATCCCCGTTCATAGATCTTCAGAAACTCTGTCTATCAGATCTAATCCCTTGAATCTATTTCTCACTTCCACTGTAAAATCATAAGGGATTTGATTTAGGTCATACCTGAACGGTCTAGTGGTTTTCCCTACTTTCTTCAATTTACATCTGAATTTGGCAATAAGGAATACATGATCTGAGCCACGGTCATATCTCCCCATTTTGTTTTTGCTGACTGTATAAAGCTTTTCCATCTTTGGCTGCAAAGAGGATAATCAATCTGATTTCAGTGTTGACCATCTGGTGATGTCCATGTGTAAAATCTTCTCTTGTGTTGTTGGAAGAGGGTGTTTGCTATGACTGGTGTGTTCTCTTGGCAAAACTCTATTAGCCTTTGTCCTGTTTCATTCTGTACTCCAAGGCCAAATTTGCCTGTTACTCTGGGTATCTCCTGACTTCCTTATTTTGCATTCCAGTCTCTTATGATGAAAAGGACATTTTTTTGGCTGTTAGTTCTAGAAGGTCTTGTAGGTCTTCATAGAACCACTCAATTTCAGCTTCTTTAGCATTACTGGTTGGGGCATAGACTTGTATTACTGTGATATTGAATGGTTTGCCTTGGAAATGAACAGAAATCATTCTGTCATTTTAAAGATTGCAACCAAGTACTGCATTTGAGAATCTTTTATTGACCAGGATGGCTACTCCTTTTCTTCTAAGGATTCTTGCCCACAGTAGTAGATAAAATGGTCATCTGAATTAAATTTTCCATTCCAGTCTACTTTAGTTCACTGATTCCTAAAATGTTGATGTTCACTCTTGCCATCTCCTGTTTGGCTAGTTCTAATTTACCTTGCTTCATTGACCTAACATTCAAGGTTCCTATGCAATATTGCTCTTTATAATATAGAACTTTATTTCCATCACCAGTCAGATCCACAACTGGATATTGTTTTTGCTTTAGCTCCATCTCTTCATTCTTTTTGGAGTTATTTCTCCATTGATCTCCAGTAGCATATCGGGCACCTACCGACCTGGAGAGTTCATCTTTCAGTGTCCTATCTTTTTGCCTTTTCACAATGTTCATGGGGTTCTCAAGGCAAGAATACTGAAGTGGTTTGCCATTCCCTTCTCCAGTGGACCACGTTTTGTCATAAGTCTCCACCATGACTCATCTGTCTTGTGTTGCCCTACATGCCATAGCTCATAGTTGCATTGAGTTAGACCAGTCTGTGGTCCATATGATCAGTTTGATTAGTTTTCTGTGACTGTTTTTCATTTGTCCACCCTCTGAAGGAAAACAATAAGAAGCTTGTGGAAGCTTCCTGATAGAAAACCTTACTGAAATATTCTTAAAGTTTCCTGGACTAACGTGTGATAACCAATAGCTATTGACAAAGCTGAAATAATTGATTTTAGGCTGCTAATGACCCAATCTGCATTCTATGCAGTGTGTTCAGCCATCCTTAAGGAATTCTTCCTTTATTTTTCCCCAGCACATGAAATCAGTGCATCAGTGATAGCTCTTGGAAGGAAAAGGCATGCTCCAAATGAAAGACATATTAAAAATAGGAAACAAACAATATTCTCTATACAGTAAAACAAGCATCAGAATGTACATTCCAACATATGAAGATGGAGCACCTGCTGTAGCAGGGATAGAGATTCTGGCTCAGAGTCAGTGCTGTCACAAGCAGGGGGCCTGAACTGAAACATCCTACAGTTGTTGTGTAACTGGTGACAGCCAGCCTCTGCAAAAGATCCAGAACCCAACAATCACCCACCGAGTACTGGGGCATGGCTGCGTGGGCTTGGAGAGTTGGAACTGTGACTCAAGTAGCTGGCATCACCCCTGAGGTTGAGGTGTCCTCACCCCCAGAAGACAGGCTCTGGCAAATGCCCTGGTGCAGTCTGTCAAGTGCCTCCACAGCAATCATGGAGGTGGGCAGGTTGGGGAGGGGCTGCCTGTGACAGAGGGATCAGCAAGAAAGCATGGATGCTCTAATACAAAGACAAGCAGATGTTCAGGAATCTTCCAGCCTTTGTTGAAAATTGCACTATGAAACCTCATTTCCATAGTCAATCAGAAGTAATCATTTGTTGAACAAATACATACTGATCAACAATCATATGCCAATGTTGATAAAGTTTGATTCATTCAACTATTCTTCTATGATGAACATTTAGATAGACCTTATTTTTGCTGATCCCTATAATCCTCACTAAAATTAACATCTTTGCAAAAATTAAAAAAAAATTGTTGACATTGGCTATTTACAAGGCGTTAATGCACTATTTCAAAATTGTACATACATTTTAAAAATCTAAGTCTCAGAGCTTTCTTTGGGTTGATATTATCATTTGTGTATATTTGAGTAGACATATTCACCAGGATTCTTGGTGTAAGGGAACTGCTTAATGTATGAAGAATGCACATTTTAAATTTTATTAAATTTGACAAATAGTCTTCAGGATATTTGTATAAATTTACTTTTGTACAAAGTATATCACTTAATTTACACAAAACTACACTTCTGGCAATAGTAGGTGATAGCTCCAATTTTCCTGCTAAGATTGAGTTAATATAAGTATTCTTTTTAGTTTTTGTCTATCCAGTCAGAAAAATCTTGTTATTGTTGCCATTCAGTCACTCAGTCATGTCTAACTCTTTGCAACCCCATGGACTGCAGTACTCCAGGCTTCCCTGTCCTTCACCATCTCCTGGAGCTTGCTCAGACTCAAGTCCATTGAGTCAGTGATTCATCTCGTCCTCTGTTGTCCCCTTCCTCCTGTCTTCAATCTTTCCCAGCATCAGGGACTTTTCTAATGAGTTGGCCCTTGGCATCAGGTGGCCAAAGTATTGGAGCTTCAGATTTAGCATCAGTCCTTCCAACAAATATTCAGGTTTGATTTCACTTAGAATTGATTGGTTTGATCTCCTTAGAGTCCAAGGGACTCTCAAGAGAATATTACTCTGGTTTAAATTTTTATTTAAATATTTATTTTACCTAAATTTTTATTTGATTATTAGTGAAGTTGTATCATTTCAGATGTTTATTGGACATGTGTGTTTATTTATATGTAAATTATGTGTTCATAACCACTATCAGATCTTTTTTTTCTTTTTTCAGTGTTGCGTAAGTACTCCCTATATCATAAATATTAATTCTTTGTTCATAACATGTATTTCCAATATTTTCCCCATGTTGTCTCTAAACCATTTATATAATACCTTTCAAAGTACCAAATATTTTAATATTTATGAAATCAAATCTTGTAGCCTTTTTCCTTAGTGACATCTGGCTGGGATCTGTTTCATGCTTAGAGTTTTGATATAATTTTCAATTTATTTTTCAATTTATATTTTACTTTTCTAAAAAAAAAAGTTTATTTTATATTTGGAGAGACCCATATTTTAAATATTCACATTTCCACATTAGTGGGACTGAAATCACAGGTCTCCTTATGCCATAAAACCTAATTCTTTTCTTGGTTCGAGATGACATGTCAGCTTCACACAAAACTAGTGACTTCATGAATCCATCCACAGCTTTTAAGAATCCTCTTGGTTGAATATTGCCAGTCAGAGAGATTGATGTCACCATCAGTGTCATATACTAGAAAGTGTTGGCTATACACATACTCTTTTTCCACACAGCTCGTAGGAGAGAGGTGGAGTTCCCTCCCTGCTCCCGCAGATAAGCACCACTATGATCCTTATCTCCAAGGAGGTTTAGTGAGGAGTGGAGAAAAATGCCCTCATTAAATGACCATTTGCTAGGGCAGAAGCATGTAAGTATTCCATGAACACATCTTTCAAAGCTTCTGGTTGGCCAGGCATGATGGAAAGGAATTTCACTTAAGGTGTCACATACTCCCAGTATAGATCAGCCCAAGCATTAGAGGAGACCAGCAAAGAAGCTTCCATGGACATGGGACAGAGGAGGCTTTGGAATCATGATTAATGTTTTTTCCTGTTAAATTAGACAACAGTATGATGCCCCCTGCCTTGCCCTTGCTGCACTTCTTCACCCCTACCTGGCTGTGGTGACATTTCTGCACTTTTTATAGTTCACCTACTTCTCCAGTTAGAAGAACTTAATGACCCTCATGATTTAGGATTTAGGAGCTCTCACTGTGCAGCTTATCCATGAATACATCAGTTGAGGAGAAAACTCAAAGCAGCATAAGCCTTTCCACTAAATGAGACTCCATTCACAGAGAACCTGCAGCATCAGCTAGGCATTCAGAAAGACAAGGGGATAGATGGTAGTAATTTACTTCCAGGAGCTTTTCTTCAGATATAGGTGGGTTACAGGAAACTTTGCTCAAACTATTTCTTTCAACCTGAGGCCTGGAAATTTTATATCTTGCTTATGCATTGATGAGGTTCTTGTGGAACTGGAGTGAAATGTATAACCCAGAATTCACTACAAGTAGTAGCTGACTTATGAATTTGGACTGAGGATGGGTAGTAGAAATGTAGGGTCAGGGAAAGCTACAGAGACCAGAAGCCTGTCTGTGTAGAGGAAGATTGATGGTGTTCTCTGCCCTCATTTGTGTCTAGTGCTCACTACCTTGCTTTTTTTTCATTGTTTAACTTTATTTTTAAATAATTTTAGATCTGTAGGGGAGTTGGGATGATACTGATGTTTCCTGTATACCCTCTTTTTACATTAGCATCTTACAGAACCATGATACATTTACCAAAACAAAATAGTTACATCAGTACAACACTATAAGCTGAACTATAGACCATATTTCACCATTTTTTGCACTAATGTTTATTTCTCTGTTACAACATTCAATCCACACACCATGCTGCATTTAATGATTATGTCTCCTTAGTTTTCTCCTATCTGTGATTCCGCCCCCCCCCCCCAATTGTTCCTTGTTTTTCATGACCTTGCCACTTTTGAAGAATACTTGCCAGATATAGTTGTAGAATCTACCTTAATTTGGGGTTGTTGGATACCTTCTTATAATGAGACCTGTACCTTCCCATCTCATAACATCAGGGAATACATGTCAACATGATTTTCCACTGGTGATGTTCATGTTGATCTCTGAGTTATGGTAGTTAGGGTAGTTTCTGCCAGGTTTTCCACTGTAAACCTGTCAAGTTATTTTTCCCTTTCCACATTATACCTAGGAGTGATTTTATTACCTAGGACATACTCAATAACATCTGAAGACCTGTTGTCACAGATGAATGAAGGACCTATTGACACCTAGAGATGCTAGCATAGTAATTAAATATTTTGCAGGAGATATGGAGGCTGTGAAAAAAATCCCTATTTCTCCTTAAAGTACTACCCAATGATTTTAGTATTCATAATAATCTTCTATTTCCCTCATTTCTTCTGCATTTATTATTCCTGACTCGCTCTTTAATTAGCTTTTCATGTAGCCATAATTCGAGTTAAAAATACATTTCCTGTGTCACTAGTAGAGTTGGCTTAAAATATATGTTCTTGCCTTTTTCATTTATACCTTATATATTTATCCATTCATTTATTTTAATTGAAGTATGTTGATTTATGCTATAATTGTAAATTGATTTACAATATTATATTAGTTTTAGATGTACAACATAGTGATTCAATATTTTTATAGATTGTACTTAAAGTTATTACAAATAAAAGCAGTGTTTCCCTGTGCTGAACAATAGATCCTTGTTGCTTGTATATTTTACACATAGTCATTTGTATTTCTGAATCC
The DNA here is from genome assembly GCF_019320065.1 of Cervus canadensis. Lineage (NCBI taxonomy): Eukaryota > Metazoa > Chordata > Mammalia > Artiodactyla > Cervidae > Cervus > Cervus canadensis. Next base: position 72,146,621 of record NC_057400.1, read on the forward strand.
TCTAGCCCTATTTTGACCCACCCCTCTTCCCTCTACTCACTGCTGTTGTTCAGTTACTCAGCCCTCCCTACTCTTTTCGACCCCATGGACTGCAGCACTCCAGGCCTCTCTGTCTTTCACCATCTCCCGGAGCTTGCTCAAACTCATGTTCATTGAGTTGTTGATGCCATCCAACCATCTCGTCCTCTGTCGTCCCCTTCTCCTCCTGCCGTCAATCTTTCCCAGCATCAGGGTATTTTCTGATGAGTCGGTTCTTCCCTTCAGGTAACCAAAGTATTGGAGCATCAGTTCAAGCAGCAGTCCAGCCAATGAATATTAATGGTTGATTTCCTTAAGGATTTGATCTCCTTGCAGTCCAAAGGACTCTCAAGAGTATTCGCCAACACAGTTCAAAAGCATCAATTTTTTGGCACTCAGTCTTCTTTATGATCCAACTCTCACGTCTATATGTGACTATGGGAAAAACCAAAGCTTTGACTTTGTCAGCTAAGTAATATCTCTGCTTGTTAATATGTTGTCTATTTTGGTCATAGACTCGTTTCCAAGGAGAAAGCGTCTTTTAATGTCATAGCTGCAGTTACCATCTGCAGTGATTTTGGAACTCCAAAAAATAAAGTCTGGACTGTTTCCTCTGTTTCCCCGTCTATTTGCAGTGAAGTGATGGCACTGGATGCCATGATTTTTGTTTTCTGTACATTGAGCTTTAAGCCAACTTTTTCACTCTCCTCTTTCGCTTTCATCAAGAGGCTTTTTAGTTCTTCTTCACTTTCTGCCATAAGGGTGGTGTCGTCTGCATATCTGAAGTTACTGATATTTCTCCCATCAATCTTGATTCCAGCTTGTGCTTCATCCAGCCTGGCATTAGCATGATGTACTCTGCATAGAAGTTAAATAAGCAGGGTGACAATAAACAGCCTTGACGTACTCCTTTTCCTATTTGGAACCAGTCTGTTGCCTCATGTCCAGTTCTAACTGTTGCTTCCTGATCTGCATACAGATTTCTCAAGAGACAGGTCAGGTGGTCTGGTATTCCTCTCTCTCGATGAATTTTCCATAGTTTATTGTGATCCACACAGTCGAAGGCTTTGGCATAGTCAACAAGGCAGAAATTGATGTTTTTCTGGAACTCTCTAGCTTTTTCAATGATCCAGCGGATGTTGGCAATTTGATCTCTGGTTCCTCTGCCTTTTCTAAATCCAGTTTGAACATCTGGAGGTTCAAGCTGCCTTGGAGAATTTTGAGCATTACTTTACTAGTGTATGAGATGAGTGCAATTGTGTGGTAATTTGAGCATTCTTTGGCATTACCTTTCTTTGGGATTGGAATGGAAACTGACCTTTTCCAGTCCTGTGGCCACTGCTGAGTTTTCCAAATTTGATGGCTATTGAGTGCAGCACTTTCACAGCATCATCTTTTAGGATTTAAAATAACTCAACTGGAATTCCATCACCTCCACGAACTTTGTTTGTTGTGATACTTCCTAAGGTCCACTTGACTTCACATCCCAGGATGTCTGGCTCTTGGTGAGTGATCACACCATTGTGATTATCTGGGTCATGAAGATCTTTTTTGTACAGTTCTTCTGTGTATTCTTGTGGCCTCTTCTTAATATCTTCTTGCTTCTGTTAGGTCCATATCATTTCTGTCCTTTATTGAGCCCATCTTTGCATGAAATGTTCCCTTGGTATCTCTAATTTTCTTGATGAGATCTCTAGTCTTTCCCATTCTACTGTTTTCCTCTATTTCTTGCACTGATCATTGAGGAAGGCTTTCTCATCTCTCCTTGCTATTCTTTGAACCTCTGCATTCAAATGGGTAAATCTTTCCTTTTCTCCTTTGTTTTTTGCTTCTTTTCACAGCTATTTGTAAGGCCTCCTCAGACAGCCATTTTGCTTTTTTGCATTTCTTTATCTTAGGGATGGTCTTAATTCTGTCTTCTGTACAATATCATGATCCTCCACCCATAGTTCATCAGGCTCTCTGTCTATCACATCTAGTTCCTTAAATCTATTTCCCACTTCCACTGTATAATCGTTAGGGATTTGATTTAGGTCATACCTGAATGGTCTAGTGGTTTTCCCTACTTTCTTCAATTTATGTCTGAATTTGGCAATAAGGAGTTCGTGATCTGAGCCACAGTCAGCTCCTGGTCTTGTTTTTGCTGACTGTATAGAGCTTCCCCAACTTTGGCTGCAAAGAATATAATCAATCTGATTTTGATGTTAACCATCTGGTGATGTCAATGTATATGAGGCTTCTGTTGTGTTGTTGGAAGAGGGTGTTTGCTTTGACCAGTTCATTCTCTTGGCAAACTCTCTTAGCATTTTTTTTTTTTTTAACAGTTCTTTGCCCTGTTTCATTCTGTACTCCAAGGCAAAATTCTCCTGTTACTCCAGGTGTTTCTTTAATTCCTACCTTTGCATTCCAGTCCCTGATAATGAAAAGGATATCTTTTTTGAGTGTTAGTTCTAAAAGGTCTTGTAGGTCTTCACAGAACCATTCAGCATCACCTTCTTCAGCATTACTGGTTGGGGCCTAGACTTGGGTTACTGTGACATTGAATGGTTTACCTTGGAAACAAACAGAGATCGTTCTGTCATTTTTGAGACTGCATCCAAGTACTGCATTTCAGACTCTTTTGTTGTCTATGATGGCTACTCAATTTCTTCTAAGGGATTCTTGCCCACAGTAGTAGACAATGGTCATCTGAGTTAAATTCACCCATTTCAGTCTATTTTAGTTCACTGATTCCAAAACGTTCACTCTTGCCATTTCCTGTTGGCCACTTTTAATTTGCCTTGTCTCATGGACCTTACATTCCAGGTTCCTATGCAATATTGCTCTTTACAGCATCGGACCTTGCTTCCATCACCAGTCACATCCACACCTGTGTGTCGTTTTTGTTTTGGCTCCATCTTTTCATTCTTTTTGGAATTATTTCTCCACTGATCTCCAGTAGTATATTGGGTGCCTACCGACCTGGAAGTTCATCTTTCAGTGTCCTAGCTTTTTGCCTTTTCATACTGTTCACGGGGTTCTCAAGTCAGGAATACTGAAGTGGTTTGCCAACCCCTTCTCCAGTGGACCACATTTTGTCAGACCTCTCCGCCATGACCTGTCCATCTTGTCTGGCCCTACATGGTATGGCTCATATTTTCTTTGAGTTAGACAAGGCTGTGGTCCATGTGATTAGATTGGTTAGTTTTCTGTGATTGTGGTTTCTGTCTCTCTGCCCTCTGATGGCCCCTCTCAGAGCACACCACGTTTACTGGGTTTCTCTGACATTGGACATGGGGTATCTCCTCATGGCTGCTCCAGCAAAGCGCAGTTGCTGCTATTCTTGTTTGCCATGGGGTATCTCCTCGTGGTGGCTTCCTGGTCCACTGCCATGCAGCTGCTGGGCGGTGCTGCAGCGCCGCCCACCGCCCAGCAGCCATTTCACTGTTACATAAGTACTGCTAATCGTCTTGACTGTGCCCAAAACTCTGAAACTTGCATTCCTGATGTAACCTGGCTCTCTGCTTCCTTGTCTCCCATTCAAGGAAGTGGACAATCTATTGTGAATTAGTGTGTCTAATAAGGAACTCAGAAATAATACTCTCTGGATCTGCTTTGTAAATTTCCTCTTTCATCTGTTTCATCTCCAACTCTACCATCTCTCCCAGTTTTGCTCATGATGTATATTATACAGAAGCATTAAATGACAGTAGGCACTGGTGAGATGATTCAGCTATTCAATCTCTAGCTTCTATTTGTTCAGAGGCTGTAACATTAGCACATAAAATAATGTGTCCCTGGGCTTATGCTGGCCAGACGTGGAAGCTATGGATTATCCAGCACCTGCCAAATAGATTATATAAAGCATCCTTCAAATGAAATTTTCTTGTCAGCATTTTAACAAAATTGTATGGAAAACCTAAGACTATGCTAAAGAATGCCAATCCCCCTGCATAGTTTTTGTTTTACCTTATAGTTTTTCCATAGATATAATATGCAGAGTAAAATACATGCATTTCCAGCACACCTTGGAAGAAAAGCTATGAAAATTTTTGTGTATTAAAAAGCAGACCTTTGCCAACAAATGTCCATATAATCAAAGCTATGATTTTTCCAGTAGTCATGTACAGATGTGAGAGTTGGAAAATAAAGAAGGCTGAGCACCAAAGAACTGATGTTTTTGGACTGTGGTACTAGAGAAGACTCTTGAGAGTCCCTTGGATATCCAGGAGATCAAAACAGTCAATCCTAAAGGAGATAAACCCTGAATATTCATGAGAAGGGCTGATGCTGAAGCTCCAATACTTTGGCCACCTGCTGCAAAGAGCCAAATCATTGGAAAAGACACTGATGTTGGGAAAGATTGAGAGCAGGAGGAGAACAGGGCAACAGAGGATGACGTGGTTGGATGGCATCATTGACTCAATGGACATGAGTTAGAGGAAACTCCTGGAAATAGTGAAGGATAGGGAAGCCCAGCATGCTGAAGTTCATAGGGTTGCAAAGGGTCGGACACAACTGAGTGACTGAAGAATTAACATCCTGTTAATTTAGCCTTTACTCCTGACTGAGTGGTTCCCAAATGAAGGCACTGAACTTTTTATTTCCGTAGATGTTTTCCTCATGGCTTTTCTCTCTCAACTCTCACTCCCCAACCCCCAACTACATGTCATCTCTTTCTAGCTTCCATCACTGTGTGTCTGTTGATATAAAAGTTTAGAGTTTATAAATACTTTATGTAAAAGAAATCAGTATGTATGCATCTTATTTCTGGCTTGTTTTATTCTATATAATGTTTCTGAGAGTCATTCACACTGTGTAGCGATCATTTCTTTTTGTTCTGTGATGTTTTCCTTGTCATTGTCTTGTATGTCATTTCCTTGTATGCCATTGTGTAAATATACACCATTTTGTTAATCTACTGTCTTTGTTGGACATTTGATTTTCATTTTTGATCATTATGAATTAAACAGCTGAATACATTATTGTATTTTGGTGGATATATCATTCACTTCTGTTGGAAATTGTTATGGCTTGAACTGTGCCTCCCCTAATTCATTTTGTTGAAGTCCTAACATTTAGTATCTAAGAATGAGATCTTATTTGGAAACAGGATCGTGCAAACATAATTAGTTTAGATGAGGTTATACTGGAATCACTTCAGTTCAGTTCAGTTCAGTCGCTCAGTCGTGTCCGATTCTGCGACCCCATGAATCACAGCACGCCAGGCCTCCCTGTCCATCACAAACTCCCGGAGTTTAATTAAACTCACGCCCATTGAGTCGGTGATGCCATCCAGCCATCTCATCCTCTGTCGGCCCCTTCTCCTCCTGCCCCCAATCCCTCCCAGCATCAGGGTCTTTTCCGATGAGTCAACTCTTCACATGAGGTGGCCAAAGTACTGGAGTTTCAGCTTCAGCTTCAGTCCTTCCAATGAACACTGAAGACTGATCTCCTTTAGGATGGACTGGTTGGATCTTCTTGCAGTCCAAGGGACTCTCAAGAGTCTTCTCCAACACCACAGTTTAAAAGCATCAATTTTTCAGCACTCAGCTTTCTTCACAGTCCAACTCTCACATCCATACATGACCACTGAAAAAACCATAGCCTTGACCAGACAGACTTTGTTGGCAAAATAATGTCTCTGCTTTTTTCTTTTTTTCTTTTCCATTTATTTTTATTAGTTGGAGGCTAATTACTTTACAATATTGTAGTGGTTTTTGTCATACATTGATGCTATCTAGGTTGGTCATAACTTTCCTTCCAAGGAGTAAGCGTCTTTTAATTTCATGGCTGCAGTCACCATCCGCAGTGATTTTGGAGCCCAAAAAAATAAAGTCTGACACTGTTTCCACTGTTTTCCCTGTCTATTTCCCATGAGGTGATGGGACCAGATGCCATGATCTTAGTTTTCTGAATGTTGAACTTTAAGCCAACTTTTTCACTCTCCTCTTTCACTTTCATCAAGAGGCTTTTTAGTTCCTCTTCACTCTCTGCCATAATGGTGGTGTCATCTGCATATTTGAGGTTATTGATATTTTCTCCCAGCAATCTTGATTCCAGCTTGTGCTTCTTCCAGCCCAGGGTTTCTCATGATGTACTCTACATATAAGTTAAATAAGCAGGGTGACAATATACAGCCTTGATGTACTCCTTTTCCTATTTGGAACCAGTCTGTTGTTCCATGTCCAGTTCTAACTGTTGCTTCCTGACCTGCATACAGGTTTCTCAAGAGGCAGGTCAGGTGGTCTGGGATTCCCATCTCCTTCAGAATTTTCCACAGTTTATTGTGATCCACACAGTCGAAGGCTTTGGCATAGTCAATAAAGCAGAAAATGATGTTTTATTCTGGAATTCCCTTGTTTTTTCAATGATCCAGCGGATATTGGCAATTTGATCTCTGGTTCCTCTGCCTTTTCTAAAACCAGCTTGAACATCTGGAAGTTCTCGTTTCATGTATTGTTGAAGCCTGGCTTGGAGAATTTTGAGCATTACTTTACTAGTGTGCGAGATGAGTGCAATTGTGCAGTAGTTTGAGCATTCTTTGGGATTGCCTTTCTTAGGGATTGGAATGAAAACTGATCTTTTCCAGTCCTGTGGCCACTGCTGAGTTTTCCAAATTTGCTGGCACATTGAGTGCAGCACTTTCACAGCATCATCTTTCAGGATTTGAAATAGCTCAACTGGAATTCCATCACATCTACTAGGGTAGTCCTACTCCCATATGGCCAGTGTCCTTATATAAAGGGGAGATTTTAGACACACATACACACACAGGGGGATTGCCTTGAGAAGACTGCAGTGCTTCTACCAAGCAGTGTTGAAAATGTTAATATTAAACCACTGTATCATACCTGCTATCAATTTTATCTTGAAGCCATTTGCTTTAAGATGAGGATCGGACAGGTAAATTGATCCACTCTATCTCTGGTCATCTGCTGTCATTTTATGTAAAATCTCTAAATAATGGGATCCATTAAAAAGACTGAAAAAGAAAAAAAGAAAGAAAATATTAGTCACTCAGTCATGTCCAACTCTTTGTGACCTCTGTCCATGGGATTCTACAGGAAAGAATACTGGAATGAGTAGCAATTTTCTTCTCCAGGAGATCTTCCTGTCCCAGGGATCAAACCTGGGTCTCCTGCATTGCAGGCAGATTCTTTACTGTCTGAGCCACAAGGGAATCCTAAACACCCTGAACACAACTGATCTTGTCTACCAGACAAGGAACTACCTAAAAGCTATGACAGTGATCTGAAACATCTTTCTTTGGTGCCATCAGAGGGAGCAGTGGTCCTGTTGATACCTTGGTCTCTGACTTCTAGCATCCAGCATGGTGAAATAATACATTTCTGTTGTTTCTGTCATTTAATTTGTGTATTTTGTTATGACAGTTCTAGAATACTAATATAGGTATACACTTAGAAGTAGAATTTCTGAGACACAGGGTAAGAATCAGTTAAACTTTATTGTAAACTACCAGTTTCCTAAATTGTTACACATTTTACCGTCCCAAAAGCAGTGTACATTTGCTTTATTCTTAGCATTTGGATTATCTGTATTTTTCATTGTGGCCATCCCAGTGAATGTGTAATGATTTTTCATAATAGACTTTCTTTTTGCATTTCTCTGGTTAATTAATTAATATGAGCATCTAATCATAAGTTTATTGGCTTATGAATATTTTCTTCATGAAGTTTCTGTTCAAGTCTTTTGTTAATTTTTGAACTCAGTTGTGTTTTCATTGATGTTTGTACATGTTTGTTTCTTCTGAATAAACATTTTATTATATATATATACATATATATATATATATATATATATATATATAATATATTGAATACATTTTTCCTCAGTCTATGCTTGTTTTTCTCCCATATTTTAGGTGATGTATTTGACAAGCAAAATATTAAATTTTGCTGAAAATTGAAAAGTGAAAGTAAAGTCTCTCAGTTGTGTCTGACTCTTCGCAACTCCATGGACTGTAGCCTACCAGGCTCCTCTGTCCATGAGACTTTCCAGGCAAGAGTACTGGAGTGGGTTGCCATTTCCTTCTCTAGAGAATCTTTCTGACCCAGGGATCAAACCCGGGTCTCCAGCATTGCAGACAGATATGTTTCCGTCTTAGCCACCAGGGAAGCCCAAAATTTTGATGAAGACAGTTTTATGTTTTTATTCTTCTTTGGTTAATGCTGTTTGTATTTTTTTTTTTAAAGAAACTTTTGCTTACTCCAGGACCAGGAAAATATTTTCTTATGTCTTTAAGCAGAACTTTATGGTTTTAACTCTTTTCACATGTAGCTTTATAACTTATTTCAAATTAACTTTTGAGCATAGCCAAAATCTCAAGGTTTGTGGTTTTTTTTTTTTTCACTTTTATGTCCAGAAACTGTCCTTTTGGTCAGGTGGGAGACCCAAAGTTCAGTTCAGTTCACTTGCTCATTTCTGCCCAACTCTTTGTGACCCCAAGGAGAGCAGCACACCAGGCTTCCCTGACCATCACCAACTCCCAGAGCTTGCTCAAACTCATGTCCATCAAGTCAGTGATGCCATCCAACCATCTCATGCTCTGTCATCCCCTTCTCCTCCTGCCCCCAATCTTTCCCAGCATCAAGGTCTTTTCAAATGAGGCAGCTCTTCGCATCAGGTGGCCAAAGTATTGGAGCTTCAGTTTCGGCATCAGTCCTTCCAATGAATATTCAGGGATAATTTCCCTTAAGATTGACTTATTTGATCTCAGTTCAAAAGCATCAATTCTTCAGCACTCAGTTTCTTTATAGTCCAACTCTCACATCCATGCGTGACTACTGGAAAAAATCATAGCTTTGATTAGATGGACTTTTGCTGGCAAAGTAATGTCTCTGCTTTTTAAAATGCTGTCTTGGTTGGTCATAGCTTTTCTTCATGGCTGAAGTCATCATCTGCAGTGATTTTGGAGCCCGTCAAAATAAAAAAACCTTAGACTTAATCAAATGTAAAGGAACTTAAGAAGAAGATAGAGATGCCAAAGTAAAGGGGCTTAAGGAGAGGGTGGAGATGCACTAGGAATACTTTATTTCAGATTCAATCAGAAGATTCAATTAAATTTAGCCACACAGTGGCTGCAAAAATTAAGTTTATTTTTAAATCAGTGGAAGAGCATTTGTGAGACAGTGGGAAGCATGTGAAGCAGAAGCCTGTGGCTAGACCCTCACTCTGTCTCCATCCCCAAACCAAGGTGTACATGTTACTGCAGCACACAATCTGTGTGTGTGCACACACACGTATATGTGCTTTTGTGTGCATGTACATATGTGTGTATGTGTATGTGTGTGAGTGAATGTGTGCTATGTATTCATGTGCATGTGTACTCTCCAGAGTATCTGTCAGGCCATGTTGTTGGGTGCAATCCCTTACAATTCCAGAACTCCTACAGAATAAATGGACTATGTGCTCACTGTGCATCTTCAAAATTTACCTTTTCTTATTTATTTTTACCTCCTCATCATTTGTCATTTATTCAGCATTTTGCTTACTTGCTTTTGTTTCAACTTTCAATGTTTTTGGAGGAGGAGTGGAACATTGCCTTTTTTTTTTTTAATTCTAAGAGCTTCCTTCTTCCTTCCTTGCCTCCTTTTTTCTATTCTTTCTTCTGCCTCCTTACTTCCTGCCTTTTCTTATCTTACTATCACTCTTCTTTAAATAGCCTGTCACTGTTTTATGGAAAGAATATAATTTCAAACTTCACTAAGGATTCTAGACTTTAAAAATGTTAATGTACCTTCCATTTTCCCAATTACCTGTTTGTTCCACTGTCAGATTTTGTTACTTTTTCCTTGGCCAGTCGTTCATTCAGCAAATATTCATTGAACATCTTCATTGTGCATCAACAGTTCTAGCCCTTGGGGTACATCAGTGATCTTTCTTTAAATCTCTGGTGTTCTTGGTTGTCATTTTTAATTTCATATCTAAGAATGAAGCAATAATAAACATGACTGGGAGCCTGTGCACATTGGTAGAGATTGTCTCCTGGAGCCCTTTACCTTGAAATGAGCAGATTAAGCCTCAGCCAGCCTTACTGAATGGAGGAAATATCAGGTCCATAAGGCTGCATGCTTCTCTCAAGTCTTCTAATGACCATATCAGACACTCTAAATCTTGAGCAGCTTGTTCATACCTCTCTGCCTGGAGAGAACCAGTCTGGCCACTGAGATTCCTTTGTGTCTGTTGTTTGTGGGTGATGACATGGTAATAGGAATCTACTATTCCTTATAAAAATTTAATTCTCGACCTTCCCAACAACCCATCTTGCAAACGCTCCATAGAGCCAAAACCATTCAGAGTTGAGGACAGTTGGCACGTTTCAGTAATTCTGAACTTTCCCAAGCAACCATGTTGCAACTTCTGAATTCTAATTTTTTGTGAACATTCTTTTATCTTCTCTATGTCTTCTTGAACTCAGTTTAGTTCTTCTTCTGCAAATGTCATCTTCTTGAGTCTTCTCATTGCCTTGCTTTCCTTTAAATGAAATCCTGATAGGGAGAGAATATAAATGCAGGAGGTCAGTCTACTATTTGGGACTAAAAGCTTGATTGGAAATTTTTGAATGTGTAGGCCAAGTAGAGAATAACCAGTGTTTTTACAATATAGAGCTTTCCCAGTTAGAAGCATAGTATGCCTTTCTATTTGTTCAGATATATTTCATATTTCGCATTTTTGGATTATCTTGATATATTTCTGAGATTAATTTTTCACATAACTTGTCTTTCTTTTTGCTAGTGTGACTGATGATTTTTCCCCCTGTAGGCAATTTTGTTGTCGGTTCCTGATGCTACATAAGAAATTTCATTAATACTTATACTAATTTTGATTTGACTTTTTAAATTGAGCTCATATTAATTCAATTAATCTTTTAATTGGTTATATTATATTTATAAGGTAAACTATCTGGAAAAGTGAAATTGAAGTCACTCAGTCATGTCTGACTCTTTGTGACCCCATGGATTGTAGCCCAGGCTCCTCCATCCATGGTATTTTCCAGGCAAGAATACTGAAGTGGGTTGCCATGCTCTCATCCAACTGGTCTTCCCAACCCAGGGATCAAAACCAAGTTTGATTTGTCGTGTGATCATATGCTTTTTTCCGTCTTTAATTTGCTAAAATGCACTAAAGACTTAACTATCTTTACTATATCTCAATTTAATTGATCTATTCAAGTTTTCTATTTCTCTTTGAGTTGGTTTTAATAATTTATTTTTTTTGAAATATAACATTTATTTTGCATCAGTTTTCAAATTCACATATAAACTAAACATAGTATTTTATGCTCTTCTATACTTTATTGCCTCTATTTGTGTTCTTGTGGTTCTTCCCCTTCTGGATCACAGCCTTATCATGGTGAAGGGGCTTGCTTAACCCAATGAAGCTATGAGCCATGCTGTGTAGGCTACCCAAGACGGACAGATCACAATGAAGAGTTCTGACAAAACATGGTCCACTGGAGGAGGAAATGGCAAACCACTCCAGTATTCTTGCCTGGAGAACCACAATGAACTGTAAGAAAAGGCAAAAAGATATGATACCAGAAGATGAGACCCTGAGGTCAGAAGGTGTCCAATATGTTACTGGGGTAGCTATGTTACTGGGCTATTACTAACAGCTCTAGAAAGAATGAAGTGGCTGGGCCAAAGCAGAAACAACACTCAGTTGTGGATATATCTGGTGGTAAAAGTTTAGTTTGATGCTGTAAAAACAATATTGCATAAGAAACTGGAATGCTAGGTCTAAGAATCAAGGTAAATTGGATGTGGTCAAGCAGGAAATAGCAAGAGTGAACACTGACATTTTAGGAGTCAGTGAACTAAAATGGACAGGAATGGACAAATTTAATTCTGGTGACCATTATGTCTACTACTGTGGAGAAGAAGCCCTTAGAAGAAATGGAATAGTCCTCGTAGTCAACAAAAGAGCCCAAAATTCAGTACCTGGGTGCATTTTCAAAAATGACAGAATGATCCCTGTTCCTTTCCAAGGCAAACAATTCAATATTATAGTACTCCAAGTCAATACCCCAAATACTAATGTCAAGGAAGCTGAAATTGACTGGTTCTATGAAGACGTATAGCATCTTCTAGAACTAATCCTAAAAAACAATGCCATTTTCTTCATAAAGGGATAGAATGCAAAAGTATTAAGTCAAAAGATTCCCAGAATAAAAAAGAAAGTTTGGCTTTGGAGTGCAAAATGAAGCAGGGGAAAGGCTAATAGAGTTTTATCAAGAGAACACATTATTCATAGCAAACACCCTCTTCTAACAATACAACAGACAACTCTACACATGGACATCATCAGATGATCAGTACTGAAATCAGATTGATTACGTTCATTGCAGCTGAAGATGCAGAAACTCTATACAATCAGCAAAACTAAGACCTGGAGTTGACTGTAACTCAGAACATAGCCCGTTATTGCAAAATTCAGACTTAAATTGAAGCAAGTAGAGAAAGGCCTAGGCCTTTCAGGTATGACCTAAATCAAATCCCTATGATTATACAGTGGAAGTGAAAAATAGATTCAAGAGAGTAGATCTGGAAGACAGAGTGCCTGAAGAACTATAGAGGGAGGTTTGTAACATTGTGCAAGAGACTGTGACCAAAACCATCCCAAAGAAAAAGAAATGCAAGAAGGCAAATTGGTTGGGCTATGTTCTGAGCTACAGTCAACTCCAGGTCTTAGTTCTGCTGATTGTATAGAGTTTCTCCATCTTCAGCTACAAAGAATGTAAGTACTGATCATCTGGTGATGTCCATGTGTAGAGTCACCTGTTATATTTGGAGGCTTTACAAATAGCTGAGGAAAGAAGAGACATGAAAGGCAAAGGAGAAAAGAAAAGATATACCTAACTGAATGTAGAGTTCCAGAAAAAAAGCAAGGAGAGATGAGAAGGTTTTATTAAATGAGCAATGCAAAGAAATAGAGAAAAACAATAGAATGGGAACTAGTGGAGGTGATGGAATTCCAGCTGAATTTTTTAAAACCCTAAAAGATGATGCTGTGAAAGTACTGCACTCAATATGTCAGCAAATATGGAAAACTCAGCAATGGTCACAGGACTGGAAAAGGCCAGTTTTCATTCCAATCCCCAAAAAAGGCAATGACAAAAAATGTTCAAAGTACAATACAGTTGTGTTCATTTCACATGCTGTGAGTTAATGCTCAAAATCTTCCAAGTTATACTTCAGCAGTGTATGAACTGAGAAATTCCATATTTATAAGCTCAGTTTTCAAGAGACAGAGGAAACAGAGATTAAATTGGCAACATTTGTTACATCATGGAGAAAACAAGGGAGTTCCAGAAAAACATCTACTTCTGCTTATTTGACTATGTTAAAGCCTTTGACTGTGTACATCATAACAAACTGTGGAAAATTCTTAAAAGTTATGGTAGTACCAGGCCACCTTACCTGTCTCCTGAGTAACCTGTATGCAGGTCAAGACGTAATAGTTAGAACTGGATATGCAACACAGACTAGTTCAAAATTGGGAAAGGAGTGCTTTAAGGTGGTCTATTGTCACCCTGCTTATTCAATTTATATGCAGAGTAAATCGTATGAATTGATGGTCAAGATAAATCCCAAGCTGGAAAGCTGGAATCAAGATTGCTGGGAGGAATATCAGCAACCTCTGATATGAAGATGATACCACTCTAATGACAGAAACTGAAGAGAAACTAAAGAGCCTCTTAAAGAGGGTGAAAGAAGAGAGTGAAAAAGCTAGTTGAAAACTCAACATTCAAAAAACTAACATCAGGCATTCAGTCACATCACTTCATGGCAAATAGACGGGGAAAAAGTGGAAACTAACATAGTTTCTTTTCTTGGTCTCCCAAATCACTGCAGATAGTGACTGAAGCCATGAAATTTAAAGACACTTGCTCCTTGGAAGGAAGGCTATTACAAACCTAGACAGTGTAATAAAAAGCAGAGATATCACTTTGCAGACAAAGTTCTGTATAGTCAAAACTGTGGTGTTTCCAGTAGTTATATATGGATGCGAGACTTGGACTCTAAAGAAGGCTGAGTGCCAATGAATTGATGCTTTCAAATTGTGGTGTTGGAGAAGATTCTAGAGGTCCCTTGGATTGCAAAGAAGTCAAATCGGTTAATCTTAAGGGAAATCAACCCTGAATATTCATTGGAAGTTCTGATGCTGAAGCTGAAACTCATATTTTGGCCACCTAAGGTGACGAAGGGACTCTGCAAAAGACCCTAACGCTGGGATAGATTGAGAGCGAAAGATGGGGGTGTCAGAGGAAGAGCTGTTTAGATAGCACCATTGATTCAGTGAACATGAATTTGAGCAAACTCTGGAAGATAGTGGAGGACACAGGAGCCTGGCATGCTGCAATCTGTGGGGTTGCCAAAAGTTGGACATGACTTAGGGCTAAACAATGACAACAACAACAATTTATGTTCTTTGTCCCCTTATTCAATTCCAAGTTTTAAATTTAGTTCTTCTTTTCAAGTTTTTTTTTTTTATTATATTTGCTAATTTTATTATATTGGTTTCACAAAATCAGATTTTTGCTTTTTTGATCAAAAATATTATTTTTCTATTATTCATTTTTATTAAATTATGCTTTTTTAAAGATTAATTTCTAGTGTGTCTTACCATATTTTACTTTTCTTGTGTTCCTGTGCACTCCTTTTCCACAGCTCACGGGTTTTGAACCTCCTGCCAGGACAAAAGGAGGAAGCACTCAGGTTTTCTTATTAATTTAACCAGATGTTGGGAAGAAAGTGAAGGGGGGCAATAGGATTTTAAAGCAGTCATCAGACAAACATTAAACATAGAGTCACCCTCGTTAGTAAAGATGCATAGATTTTTGTGTCTCTAAGATAAATGCCCAGGAGTTTATGTTTAGTTTCATTTTTTAAAAACATGTTGTCAATCTACAAACTCCTTTTCAGAGTAGCTGTAACATTTCACATAGCAATATACAAGAACTACAGTTTCTTTGCAGACTCACCAGTATTTTTAATTGTGACCATTTTTTAAACTACTCATTAGTCGTATATTGTTATGTTAGTGTGATCGCAATTTCTATCTCCCTAATGATTAGTGATGTTAAACATACTTCCATGTGCTTATTTGTCATCTGAATATGCCTTTTGGTGAAATGTCTCTACTTTTTTTTTTATTATTATTTTTAAATTGGACTGGTTGTTCCTTTAATGTTGAGTTTCTTTCTTATACTTTAGATCTGAGTCCTTTGCCAGAAATGCAGTTTGAAATATTTTCACATAGCCTGTCGCTGATCTTCTCATTTCTTAGGAGGGCTGTTTGCAGAGGGAAATTTTTAGTTTTTATGAAGTCTAAGAGTTTGACATGAATATAGACATTTCTTTATTTTGATCCTGCTTGATTTCTTTCATAAGTATTTTATATTTTTCGGGATACAAATTTCACATATGTTTTGATAGACTTGCACCTAAATATTTTCTTCTTTTTTTTTGACCAACTAAGTAGTATTTTGTTTGTAAGTATAAAAAATATAGTTGAATTTTTAATGTAAATAGTGTGCTCTATAAGCTTGCTGAACTCACTGATTAGTTCCAGGAATTTTTATTTGTTTGTAGAATCATTGTCATGTCATTTCATCCACAAATAAAAACTTTTTTTTTTCTCTTTCTAAACTGTATATCTTTTGTTTTCTTTACCTGTGTTATTATACTGACTGGAACTCCCAGTACAGTGTTAAATTACAGTGTTAATAAAAGAGATCCTTGTCTTTTTCTCAATTTAAAAGGGATAGAACATTGACTCTTTCATCATTAAGTGTGATGTCAGTTGTAGTTCTTTTATAGATGGTCTTCATTAAATTTAGGAACATCCCCTAGATATTCCACTCTATTTATAGTTTGCTAAGAGTTTTTGAAATCACATATGGATGTTAGATTTTGCAAAGTACTTTTGTGTATCAACTGATAAGATTGCATGGTTTCCCTTTAATTTGTTGACATGGTGAATTACATTTTCTGATTTTGGAATGCTGAACAACTTTTGTATCTCTGGAATAAAGCCCACTTGGCCATGATGTATGTTGTTTATACATTGTTGGATTCAGTTTTCTAGTATTTTGTTAAGGATTTTTCCACATCAGTTCAAGAGGAATATTGTATATTTTTTCTTTTCTCTTTTTAGTACTGTTTCTGGTTTTGATGCCACGGTACTACTAGCTCATAGAATAAGTTTGGAAATTATGCATCTTATTCTATTTTCTGGATGAGATTTGTGTAAAAATTAGTTTTAATTGTTTAAATGTTTGGTATAGTTTGCCTTATGAAACTCATGGGTCAAGATTTCTTTTTTTTCTAGAAAAGTATTTCATTATAAATTCAATTTCCTTGATAGCTATGGGAGCATTCAAGTCATTTATTTCTTATTGGGTGAAGAGTGATAGTTTAAGATAGATTTTGAGGAATTAGCCCATTTTACCTAACTATTCAAATTTATGATTAGAGTTGTTTATAGTATTCTATTATTATCATTTTGAAGTCTATGGGAACTGTTGAGGCATCACCTGTTTCATTCTTAATATTGGTGATTTGTGTCTTTTCTCTTTATACATCGTCACTGTTGCTAGAAGTTTGTCAATGTTATTGATCCTTCCAAAGAACTGACACTTTAATTCATCAACATCCCTGTTGTTTGCTTTAGTTTTAACCGATCTGCTCTTATCTTCATCATTTCTTTCCTTCTCCTTGTTTTTGGTTTACATTGCTCTTCTTTTTCCAGCATCTAAGGAGTACAAGTCCCTGTTATTAATGTTTATATATAATTTCCCAGCCCCAATCACAGGCAATTAAAAAGGCCTTACCTGCTCCCCCCGCATAGGCTTGGTGCTCAGCTACTGCAATGCAGCCTCTGAAGGGAGCTGCAGTCAGGCCTCTTTCTCTAACTCATGTTCTTTCCCAGCCCAGACACCACCATTCAGAGGCCTCTTGATCTGGCTCTTCAACCAACATCTTCCTCAAATCTTCCCTCTCAATCTTCCTCAGGCCCTTGGGTCTACAAAACACAGGAGCATTTTGTTTAGGGCTTCCTTTGATGGTGAGACAATCTGTGTGTGTCATCTATCTGATCTAACATGGACAACATCCCCTTGGGACATGTAACAAAAGATGGTCAGCACTTTCTCCAGTGCAGCCTCCTGCTTATATTATTGCAGTTCAAATTAAAAATTACTGTTATTTTCATTTTGCTGTTGTCTAACTTGCTGCTCCTACATCTGGCCCCTCTGTTCTCTCTCCAGCTGATCTGAGTCCTTGACAAACATCAAACAGGATAGTCAATTAAGCACAATGTCATTATGGAAGAGTAAAAAGCTTGAAGATATCATAAGGCACCTTTGGAGGGGGCTAACAGAGAATGTGGGGGTATTCTGGTGGGGTACTACTAAATCATTTGCAAGAATATGAAAGTTCTACAAAGCACTTTGCCAGCAGATCTTGGAAAGTACTAGAGCATCCTGTGGGGCATTTTATTAGCCAAGCTACTGAGTCTTGGGGAGTGCTAATAGAAGTCACAGAGCATTGTTGTAGGATGCTAAGGAATTGTTTACATTAAGTTATTTGGTTCCCAGGGGGAACTTTTGGTCCTTCTGTTTAGCCTGGAGTTCCTTGATGAGTTCCTCTTGTAAGTTAACTTAGACATACAACAGAGGAGTTCAAAAAAGTAGAGACGAACTGTCCCAGCACTGCCTGCAGCAACCTGACAGTGGAAACAGAGGGTGGGGAGCCTTCATGAATTGAGGAACTCCAAGCAATTATCAAACACAGATAAATGCCCTGCAACACAGCAAGCTGTTGAAATTTCAGAAGGGATAAACGAATGTAGAGCCGTTTGAAATCACTTTGACCAGTGACCCTGAAGAGACCTTAGAGACTTAATTAGATGCTCTTCAGAGATAATTTTGCTAAATTTAGTAGAGTAGCATGATGTGGAGTGCACTACTAAAATCCCCTACTTCAGAGTGCCCCGACAGTGGCTGATGTCAGGAAAACAGAAGTCAAACAGCAGTTTCAAGTGCCTCTGCACTCAGAAGTGCAGAAGTCTGGGCTCTGCTGGAATGAGCCTATGCTATGCTATCCCTGGAGTCCTGTCTGGGAAACAGCTGTCTACCTCACCTTGGTTCTCCACGTGGCTCTCTACACTTTCCTCTAACCCCAGAAAACTTGTGACCAAAGCTGACAGATGACCTTATAGAGATTTGTACTTTGGCAAATTCTGTGATTGATAAAGGGGCTGTGTCTTCTGCATCTTCCTATGGATCTCTAGATAGGTTGGAGGCAACAATTTCTGTTGTTCAGAAAAAAGCAATATTAGTGGTTTGCTAAGACAATGTCCCTCTGTCCCTACGAGAGATCAGAGGCCCTATGCCAAGACTTAAAGTCCATGGAGAGAT
The DNA here is from genome assembly GCF_019320065.1 of Cervus canadensis. Classification (NCBI taxonomy): domain Eukaryota; kingdom Metazoa; phylum Chordata; class Mammalia; order Artiodactyla; family Cervidae; genus Cervus; species Cervus canadensis. The sequence goes on from NC_057400.1 coordinate 72,165,063, forward strand.
AGGGAAACTGCACTGCTCAGGTCCTTTAGAAGCTGGTACACACCATCCCTGCCATCAAGATGAGGTGGAAAATAGCTCTCTGCTTTGGGGTCTGAGGTCACCAACACCAGAACACTTGGCCAAGCCTGATTATAGGTAGGTTCTTTTGGGTATCTACAAAACTTTATTGCTATTGCCCCTACTACTGAATTTACTATGGGAATTGTCTATGTACATCCCTCTTACTCTCCACCCCCCTCCAAAGCCTTCGCAGGAATTACTGCAGTTATGACCATTTAGTGTAGTGCAGAGGAGCACTATGAACTTCATAGGCTACTGTTAATGGCCTGGCCATTTGACAAGACACACTGGCAAGCCTCAGGCTGACATACTAAAAAAAAGTAAACATTGAGTGCTATAAATTTAATGCTGCTCTTAATGCTCCTCTGAATGCTGCTCTATGTTTGAGGGGAACATTTTGTACATTGTCTTTTTGTTTTCATCCAGATCAATGTAATTTTAATTTCCCTTGGGACATCTCATGAATAATGGGTTATCTAGAAGTGTGCTTTTTACCTCCTAATTATTTGGAAATTCTTCTGTTACTGTTCTATTATTGACTTCTAGATTTATAGTCAGATAACTCTGCATGATTTCAGTTTTTTTATTTGTTGAGGTTTGTTTCATGGCCAAGAATATACAGCTGGTCCATGAACAATGTGGGGGTTAGGGAGTCTCAACTCTTTGTGCAGTTGAAGCTCTGCATATAGAGTTGGGCCTCTGTAGCCAGGGCTCCTTATCCATGGATTCAGTCAATCATGGACTGTGAAGTACTATAGTGTTTATTGAAAAATGAAAAACAAAAAACAAAAACAAAAACACTGCAAAAAGTGGACCTACAGACTTCAAACCTGTGTTCTTCAAGAGTAACTGTGGTCTATTTTTGTTATATGTTCAGTGTATTATTGAAAAGACACTTTTTGGGGAGTGTAATGTTCTATAATGTTGATTAGTTCATTTTGGTTGATGGTGTTGAGTTCTCTTATTTGCTTGATTTTCTGTCAAGTTGGTCTACCAATTATTGAGAGACAGGTGTTGAAGTCCCCAAATGTAATTGTAGGTTTTGTAATTCTCTTGTTTCTCCTTTTTTCCTTTGCATAGTTTCTAGATTTGTTGTGTTCTTGGTGCACACAGCATACTTTTAGGATTGCTGTGTCTCTCTGGTATATTGATTGCCATCATTAGGTCTCTCTATATACATTTTTTTTTTGTCTCTGAAGACAAATTTATATATTAGTATAGTCACTCTTACTTTTGATTGATGTTTGCACAGTATCTTTCTCCATACTTTTGCTTTTAACCTATAAATATCACAGTATTTTAAAGTATGTTTCTTGTAGATAACATATGAATTGGTCATATTTTTGGTTTCTTGCCAATTTCTGACTTTTAAGTGCTGTATTTAGACTATTTACATGTAATCATTTCTTTTTTAGGGCATTGTTTTTGTTGTTCTGTCACTCAGTCATGTCCAACTCTTTGCAACCTCATGGACTACAGCACTCCAGGCTTCCCTGTCCTTCACTATCTCTATGAGTTGCTCAAACTCAGGCCCATTGAATCAGTGATCTATTTAAACATCTCATTCTCTGTCGCCCCCTTCTCCTCCTTCCCTCAGTTTTTCCCAGCATTAGGGTCTTTTCCAATAAGTTGGCTCTTCACATCAGGTGGCCAAAGTATTGGAGCTCCAGCTTCAGTATCAGTCCTTCCAATAAATATTCAGGATTGATTTCCTTTAGGATTGACTGATTTGATCCCCTTGTAGTCAAAGGGGCTCTCAAGAGTCTTCTCCAGCACCATGGTTCAAAAGCATCAATTCCTCCACACTCAGCCTTCTTTATGATCCAGCTTGCACATTCATACATGACTACAGGAAAAACCATACTTCGACTATACAGACATTTGTCAGCAAAATGATGTCTCTGCTTTTATAATACACTGTCTACATTTGTCATAGCTTTACTTCCAAGGAGAAAGTGTCTTTCAATTTCATGGCTACAGTCACTGAGAGCAGTGATTTTGGACCCCAAGAAAGAAAATCTGTTACTGCTTCTACTTGCCCCCCTCCATTTTCCATGAAGTGATGGAAACAGATGCCATGATGTTGTTTTTTTTAATTTCATTGAGTTTTTGAAGTTTATTGAGTTTTAAGGCAGCTTTTTCATTTTCTTCTTTCAGCCTCTTCAGAGGTCCTTTAGTTCCTCTTCAGTTTCTGTCATTAGAGTGGTATTATCTTCATAGCTTAGGTTATTGATTTTCTCCTGGCAATCTTGATTCCAGTTTGTGAGTCATCCAGCCTGGTATTTCACATGATGTACTCTGAATATAAGTTAAATAAGAAGGATGACGATATACAGCCTTGTTGCACTCCTTTCCCAATTTTGAACCAGTCCATTGTTCTACATCTGGTTCTATTACTTCCTGACCTGCAAACAGGATTCTCATGAGACAGGTAAGTTGGCCTGGTATTCCCATGTCTTTAAGGATTTTCCACAGTTTATTGTGATCTACACAGTTAAAGACTTTAGCATAATGAAGTAGATTAGATGTTTTTTCTGGAATTCCCTATCTTTCTCTATTTTCCAATATATACTGGAAATTCAATCTCTTGTTCCTCTGCCTTTTCTAAATCCAGCTTGTATATCTGGAAGTTCTTGGTTCATATACTGCTGAAGCTTAGCTTGAAGGATTTGAGCATTACCTTGGTAGAATGTGAAATGAGTGCAATTGTACAGTAGTTTGAATATCGTATGGTATTTTGAACACTTGTTGAAATTGCTCTTCTTTGGGATTAGAATGAAAACTGACTTTTTCCAATCCTGAGTTTTCCAAATTTGCTGGCATATCAAGTACAGCACTTTAATGGCATCATCTTTTAGAATTTTAAATAGCTCACCTGAAATTCCATTACTTCCACTAGTTTTGTTTGTAGTAATGCTTCTTAAGACCCACTTGACTTCTCACTCTAGGATGTATGGCTGTAGGTGAGTTATCACACCATTGTGGTTATTGGGGTCATTAAGACTTTTTTTTTTTAAATAATTCTGTGTATTTTTGACCCTTTTCCTTAATCTCTTCTGCTTCTGTTAAGTCTTTTCCATTTCTATCCTTTATTGTGCCTATCACTGCATGAAATGTTCCCTTGATATTTCTGATTTTCTTGAAGAGATCTCTAGTCTTTTCAATTCTATTGTTTTCCTCTATTTCTTTGCATTTAAGAAGGCTTTCTTATCCTTACTTACTATATTTTGGAACTCTTCATTCAGGTGGGTGTATCTTTCTGTTTCTCCTTGCCTTTTGCTTCTCTTCTTTTTTCAGCTATTTGATAAAACCTCTTCAGGAAACCATTTTTCCCTCTTGCACTTCCATTTATTTGGGGATGGTTTTGGTCACTGCCTCCCATACAATGTTATAAATCTAAGTCTGAATTTTGCAATAAGGAGTTCATGATCTGAGCCAGAGTGAGCTGTCTTGTTTTTGCTGACTGTATAGAACTTCTCCATCTTCTGCTGCAAAGAATATAATCAATCTGATTTTGGTGTTGACCATCTTGTGATATTCATGTATATAGCTGTATTGTGTTGTTGGAAGAGGGTATTTGCTATGACCAGTGCATTCTCTTGGCAAAATTCTGTTAGCCTTTCTTTGCTCTGCTTCATTTTGCAGTCCAAGGTCAAACTTGCTTGTTACTCTAGGTATCTCTTGACTTCCTCCTTTTGCATTCCAATCCCCTATGATGAGAAGGACATCTTTTTCTGTGTTAATTCTAGAAGGTCTTGTAGGTGTTCAGAGAACCATTCAACCTCAGCTTCTTTAGCATTAGTGGTTGAGGCATAGACTTGGATTACTGTGATGTTGAATAGTTTTCCTTGGAAACGAACCAAGGTCAGACAATAGACCTTGACAAGCTATGTATATGTAATATGCATATTATTATACATATATACACAAGTCATGTATATGCAATATATACTTATATACAGATACATACACACATATTGCATATCATAACTTGTCAGAGTCTATTTTTGTTGACATTTTGCTAATTAAAGTGGAGTCTAGATTTTTTGTCCCATTAAGCCCTCCATTATAATATAATGATGTTAAATATTTCCTCCACCTTTATTGATAAACACATAAGACAATGTAATTCTTTCATCTAACACAATTTATAAAACTCAAGGGAAAAATTCAAGAAGAAAAACAAAGTCTAATGTATTTATTTCTCTTTTTATTCTGACTACTTTTCTTTCTTTTTTCTGATATTTTCAGATTCCTATTTTTATTGTTTCCTTTCTAATCAGAGATATTTCCTTAGGCAGTCTTTTGGTGTAGGGCTTATGATAGCAAATTCTCTTAGTTTCTTTTCACCTGACAATGTTTTTATTTCCCTTTCATTCTAAAGGGTATTTTTACTGGCTATAATATCTGGGTTGAGAGTTTCCTTTTAATTCCTGAAAAATGTGCCACTTCTGACCTCCTTGATTTCTCATGGGAAATGAATTTCATTTGACTTGATTTTTCCTTACAGTTAATATTTATCATTTGCTGTTTTCAAGATTTTTTGTACTTAGTTTTCAGAAGTTTTACTAAGATGTGTCATAGGATGATTTCCTTGGGTTTATACTGTTTGAAATATGCTCAGGTTCTTGGATATGGAGGTCTATACTTTTGTAAAATTTAGAAATTTTGTTTTCCTTATTTATTCAAATAGTTTTTGGCCCTACCCTTGTTTTCCTTTCCTTCTAAAATTCCAATGATATATACATATATATCTTCTGTTACAGTCTCACAGGTCCCAGAGGCTTTGTTCATCTTTTTGTCCAGGCTATTTGTACATGGTTGTTCAAACTGGATAATCTCTGTTATTATAGCTCCACGTTTCTCTTACTTTCTCCTTTTTGTTGCTGTGTTTTCCTCTTATGAAGTTCTATTTTGATTATTATATATTTCAATTATAAAGATTGAATTTGTTTTTTCTTTATATCATTTATTTGCTGAGATTTTTAATTTATTTATGAGGCTTTCTATTTTTAATTTGTTTCAGGTGGGTTCTCAAGTGCTTGTTAAAGCTTTTTCTATTAGGGCCATTTAAATTTTTGTGAGATAACTCTAACTTTTGTGCACTTTTAATATTGACATCTGTTTATTCAGTGTGATGTTTTTCTGTTTCTTGGGATGATGAGTCATTTTTATTGCTAGTCTGAGCATTTTAGATATTATATTGTAAGACTTTGGATCTTATTTAATCATGTTTTAGCAGTTTTCTTATGGCACAGCTTCTTTGGGAGAAGGCAGCTGCTTCCTTATTATCGCCGTATGGGAAGTTCAGGTTCACTACTCACATTGCACTGCCACCATCTGTCATTCTTTGCATCCTGACGTCCCTGGCCAGTTGTTCTATCTACCTTTTAGAGTATTCTTACGTTTGTTTTAAGTAGACTCTAGGTTTTTATGAATCCCACTATTACATAATAAGGTCAGTGGCTCGTGTCTTCTTGGTGGGCTTGGACCTCAGCACTCTGTCTGATAGCAATTGAGCAACTACACCTTTTTTGTTCACTTCATCAGTAAATCTATGCTACTGTCTTACAAACTTTCTTATATGTTTTTCCTTTGTTTCCCTCCTACTCTATTTGCAAAAAAAGAAAAAAAAAAAAATCCCAATGCAGGTTTCTATGTCTTTATAAAAGAAATTCAATTAATATATTTATAATCAATATGGTTATTTTGGTTATATTTATAATTAACACGGTTAGGTATATGTGCCTGTGTGCTCAGTCACCCAGTTAGTATGACTTATTGTGACCCCAAGAACATCTCTGTCCTTGGAATTTTCCCAGCAAGAATACTGAAGTGAGTTGCCATTTCCTCCTCCAGGGAACCTTTCTGACTTAAGAATCCAACACCCATCTCCTGCATCTCCGACATTGCACATTGCAGGCAGAATCTTTACTGCTGAGCCATTGGGGAAGCCTGGTTAGATATGCTCCTTTTATTTATTTCACAGTTGCCATTTGTAATATTTCTTGTTTGTTTACCTCCTTAAATTTTCTTCTTATTTTTATTAAATTGATCTTTTAAAAAATCTTGCTTTCTTTTTTGTAAAATGGCATGTTCTTTTCTTGTCTTGTTTTACCAGTGGTTGTCTTGCAGTTTGTTTTGGTTTAAAGATTAATGGCTTTATTTTGAGAGTAAAAATTCCAGCATTTTAGGAAAGTGAAAGGACAAACCAAGTACCACCACCCAACATTAATTAATGTTTATTAAATATTATTCTAGATGCCACCCAATGAGACTGGTTGAATAATATCTTGAAATAAACTTAATAGTTTATATTTTTAAATGTTGAAACAAAAATTAAGTAGGAGGCATTGTTGATTACTGTCTTTATCAAAGGAGATATGAGATTCTAAACAACTCAGAAATTAAGAGGAGAAAACAGAAAAAGATAAAAAGAAATAAGTGATTGTTTATGGTTATTTATTGCCATTCTGTGATTTGAAAACTATTTCACCTTTAAAAAGACTACGGTTGCCCTGCAATTATTGATGAGGACATCAGCTCTTCCACACTTTACTTACTTCCCCCCACCACCTCTGGTTCGATCTCCAGGGGTTCTAATCTCCCTTTACCTCTATAATCACAATGATCTCTGGAGCAACTAAGAGTAGGGCTCCTCCTGCCTAGAGAGCCTTCATCTTCATGTGTGTTCCTGAGTGCTAGAGGGAGGACAGTTTGTGGAGTTTCCTTGGTGAAGAAACAGGAAATGCAGAGGGTCAGAAGTGTGTCTTCTGACTGTCAGAACTGTCTACCCATCTCTGTGCTCTTTCCAATGTGCTAATACTTCAGTTTAATCCCTACTCCACATTAACTATTGCTGTACCATTGGGCATGTTCTTTCAAGTATCTAAATTTTCTATACATCTATCCTATTCTACTTTCCAGGCACTTTCAGGAATAATCATACTTGCAAAAGGGATATTAAAGGAACAAAGTTTGATGCACATTTAAAGATGATCACTCTTTTAATTATTTTTTCTCTAGTCTCCTTTATGTGTTTAAAATTATTTTATATTGAAGCAAAATTGATTAACAATGTTGTGTTAATTTTAAGTGTACAGTAAACTGATTCAGTTATACATAGCATGTACTTTTTTTTTTCCAAATTCTTTTCTCATTTAGGTTATTATAGAGTATTGAGCACTGTTCTTGTGCTATACAGTAGGTCCTTGTTGGTTATCTATTTTAAATATAGTAGTTTGTACATGTCAATCTCAAACTACCAATCTATATATTTTTAAATAATAGGCAACTGTTAAATAACAGGCAACTCTGGATTTCTCTTCTTCCCAGGATTCTTATAATCATACCAATCCAATCTGTTTCATCTCTTATTCTCTCACTTTTAATCATAAAGTAATCAAGAACTTTCAAACTTTACCATTTTCTTCCTGCAGCCTACAGTCCCTCAGTATGTCTCCTTTGCAGCAGCCTTGGGATCTTCATCACACAGCTGCTGTCAGCTGTGATTTTCCACTAGAGAGGTCCTTTTGTATTTCACCCTGATAATCATGGTGTGTGCCTTTTCAGCTCTTTTAAGTGCAAGAGTTCTCAAATAGCAGTCATTCTTTTCAGGAGAATCATTAGTGAGGCTGATGTTTAAATCTGGTGAATGAGAACATGTAGGCAATGAGCTGAAATCTTTTGCTAAAAGTCACATCCTGAGTCAAGGGCAGATATGGAAACAGATAAAAGCAAACTGAAAGTTTGATATCTTCAGGAATATGACAGCTTTTATGGAGAATATTGTTGAAATTGTTGATCGTTGCTATTTCCTTCCTTCACTTTGACACTTTTTAGACACTTCCTAAGAATATATACAGTTTAGTCTCAAGCTTATCAACAGTCTTCATTCTGTAGCCATATTCAAGCATAAGAACCTAGTCCTAAGTTGTTTCCCAACTCATCTGGATCCTCACTCCTATTCTCAACACAACCACCACTCCCACCAACATCACCATGACCAATAAAAAACAACCACAGCTCTGAACTATCATCTCCACCACCAAAACTCTGACTAAGACCAACATTGCCAACACCACCACTAATAGTGCCACCAACAACAATATTGGTGTTACAAGTACTGCCACCACTACCTCTAACACCATGACCATCATCATCCCCATCATGATCATCATTGCTCCCACCTCTTTCATCCTCACACCAACACCTCCAATACCACCAACACTGCCACAATCTACCATACTAACCAGCAATTATCACTACTACCAGCAAACATCACAGCCATGAACACCATCACCACCACTACTAAAACTATGTAGATGAGATGACTGGTATAGAGAACTTCTTTTATTGAGCTTTGCATTTGTGGATAACTGTAAATTCACTAACAGTTGAAACATTAATAATGTAGAGGTCCTATATTCCTTTAATCCAACTTCTCTTGTAATAGCACCTTGAAAAACTATAGTTAATTATAGTAACTAGGCTATTAACATTGATACAGTCATGACACAGAATATTTTAATAAATTCTCACAAAGATACTATAACTGGCCTGCCTTTTAACAGCGACACATATTTTCCTCCTGCTTCTGTTACCTCATTAATCCTCATCTCCATTTCTATAATTTTCCCATTGCAAAAATGCTATTTAAATGGAATCATACAGAATGTATTCTTTTGAGACTGGCTTTTATTCATTCAGCATAATTCTTTGGATAATCGTCAGGTTGAGGACTTCACTAGTCTTTTATTTTCATTGCTAACTACTGGGTTGTTGTATGGATGCATATATATATATATATATAGCATATGTATATATATATATAGCATATATATATATATATAGCTGTTATATATATATATAACATATATGCATATATATAAATATGTATGAATATATAACTGAAGTATATATACATATATGCTGCTGCTGTGACTAAGTCACTTAGTCATGTCTGACTCCTTGCGACCCCATAGACGGCGGCCCACCAGGCTCCGCCATCCCTGGGATTCTCCAGGCAAGAGTAATGGAGTGGAGTACCATTGCCTTCTCCATATACATATATATGGCTAGGGTTAGGGTTGGGGTTAGGGTCGGTAGGTGCCCAAAATGTTACTGGAGATCAGTGGAGAAATAACTCCAGAAAGAATGAAGGGATGGAACCAAAGCAAAAACAATAGCTGGTCGTGAATGTGACTGGTGATAGAAGGAAGGTCTGATGCTGTAAAAACCAATATTGCATAGGAACCTGGGATGTTAGGTCCATGAATCAAGGCAAATTGGAAGTGGTCAAACAGGAGATGAAAAGAGTGAATGTTGACATTCTAGGAATCAGTGAACTAAAATGGACTGGAATGGGTGAATTGAACTCAGATGCCCATTATATCTACTACTGTGGGCAGGAATCCCTTAGAAGAACTGGAGTAGACATCACGGTCAACAAAAGAGTCAGAAATGCAGTACTTGGATGCAATCTCAAAAATGACAGAATAATCTCTGTTTGTTTTCAAGGCAAACCATTCAATATCATGGTAATCCAACCCTATGCCCCAACCACTAACACTGAAGAAGCTGAAGTTGAACGGTTCTATGAAGACCTATAAGACCTTTTAGAACTAACACCCAAAAAAGAAGTCCTTTTCATTACAGGGGACTGGAATGAAAAAGTAGGAAGTCAATAAAAACCTGGAGTAACAGGCAAATTTGGCCTTGGAGTACAGAATGAAGCAGGGCAAAGGCTAATAGAGTTTTGCCAAGAGAACGCACTGGTAATAGCAAACACTGTCTTCCAACAACACAAGAGAAGACTCTACACATGGACATCACCAGATGGTCAACACTAAAATCAGATTGATTATATTCTTTGTAGCCAAAGATGGAGAAGCTCTATACAATCAGCAAAAACAAGACAGGGAGCTGACTGTGGCTCAGATCATGAACTCCTTATTGCCAAATTCAGACTGAAGAAAGTAGGGAAAACCACTAGACCATTCAGGTATGACCTAAATCAAACCCCTTATGACCATACAGTGGAAGTGAGAAATAGGTTTAAAGGACTAGATCTGATAGACAGAGTGTCTGATGAACTATGGATGGAGATTCATGACATTGTACAGGAGACAGGGATCAAGACCATCCCCATGGAAAAGAAATGCAAAAACGCAAAATGGTTGTCTGAGGAGGCCTTACAAATAGCTGTGAAAAGAAGAGAAGTGAAAGGCAAAGAAGAAAAGGAAAGATATTCCCATTTGAATGCAGAGTTCCAAAGAATAGAAAGGAGAGATAAGAAAGTCTCCCTCAGTGATCAATGCAAAGAAATAGAGGAAAGCAACAGAATGGGAAAGACTAGAGATCTCTTCAAGAAAATTAGAGATACCAAGGGAACATTTCATGCAAAGATCGGCACAAAAAAGGACAGAAATGGTATGGACCTAACAGAAACAGAAGATATTAAGAAGAGGTGGCAAGAATACACAGAAGGACTGTACAAAAAAGATCTTCATAACCCAGATAATTATGATGGTGTGATCACTCACCTAGAGCCAGACATCCTGGTATGTGAAGTCAAGTGGGCCTTAGAAAGCATCACTACGAACAAAGCTATTGCAGGTGATGGAATTCAAGATGAGCTATTTCAAATCCTAAAGGATGATGCTGTGAAAGTGCTGCACACAACATGCCAGCAAATTTGGAAAACTCAGCAGTGGCCACAGGACTGGAAAACGTCAGTTTTCATTCCAATCCCAAAGAATGTTCATACTACCACACGATTGCACTCATGTCACATGCTATTAAAGTAATGCTCAAAATTCTCCAAGCCAGGCTTCAGGAATACATGAACCAGATATTCAAGCTGGTTTTAGAAAAGGCAGAGGAACCAGAGATCAAATTGCCAAAGTTTGCTGGATCATCAGAAAAGCAAGAGAGTTCCAGAAATACATATATTTCTGCTTTATTGACGATGTCAAAGCCTTTGACTGTGTGGATCACAATAAACTGTGGAAAATTCTGAAAGAGATGGGAATACCAGACCACCTGACCCACCTCTTGAGAAACCTATATTCAGGTCAGGAAACAACAGTTAGAACTGGACATGGACAAACAGACTGGTTCCAAATAGGAAAAGGAGTACGTCAAGGCTGTATATTGTCACCCTGGTTATTTCACTTATATGCAGAGTACATCATGAGAAACGCTGGGCTGGAAGAAGCACAAGCTAGAATCAAGACTGCTGGGATTAATATCAATAACCTCAGATATGTAGGTGACACCACCCTTATGGCAGAAAGTGAAGAGGAACTAAATAGCCTCTTGATGAAAGTGAAAGAGGAGAGTGAAAAAGTTGGCTTAAAGGTCAACATTCAGAAAACTAAGATCATGGCATCTGGCCCCATCACTTCATGGAAAATAGATAAGGAAACAGTGGAAAGAGTGTCAGACTTTATTTTTGGGGGCTCCAAAATCACTGCGGATGGTTACTGCAGCCATGAAATTAAAAGACACTTACTCCTTGGAAGAAAAGTTATGACCAACCTAGATAGCATATTAAAAAGCAGAGACATTACTTTGCTAACAAAGGTCTGTCTGGTCAAGGCTATGGTTTTTCCAGTGGTCATGTATGGAGGTGAAAGTTGGCCTGTGAAGAAAGCTGAGTGCCGAAGAATTGATGCTTTTGAACTGTGGTGTTGGAGAAGACTCTTGAGAGTCCCTTGGACTGCAAGGAGATCCAACCAGTTCATCCTAAAGGAGATCAGTCCTGAGTGTTCATTGGAAGGACTGATGCTGAAGCTGAAACTCCAATACTTTGGCCTCTGCATGCAAAGAGTTGGCACATTGGAAAAGACTCTGATGCTGGGAGGGATTGGGGGCAGGAGGAGAAGGGGCTGACAGAGGATGAGATGGCTGGATGGCATCACCGACTCTATGGACTTGAGTTAGTAAACTCTGGGAGTTGGTGATGGAAAGGGAGGCCAGGCATGCTGTGATTTATGGGGTCGCAAAGAGTCGGACACAACTGAGAGACTGAGTTGAACTGATGTATGAACATATAAGTGTAGTATATATATATATATAACATATATATAGCTATATATGAATATGACTTTAGTATATATATATAACATATATAGATATAACAAAATATGAATATATAACTGTAGTATATATATAACATATATATACAAATATATATGAATATATAACTGTAGTATATATATAACATATATATATAACTGCATTAATATATAACTGTAGTATATTTATAAAACTCTGTATTAATATATAACTGTAGTATATATATATATATATATATATAACTCTATATAAACATATAAGTTTAGTATATATATAACATATATATAACTATATATGAATATATAACTTTAATAAATATACATAACTATATATTAATATGTAACTGTACTCTCTATATATAACTATATATGAATAGATAACTGTAGTATATAATTATAACTTTATATTAATATATAACTGTAGTATATCTATATAGCATATATATAACTATATATGAATTTATAACTGTAGTGTCTATATATATAACACATATATAAGTTTATATGAATATATAACTGTAGTATATATATAGCATATATAACTATATATGAATATATAACTATTATATATATATAACATATATGTATATAACTCTATATAAATATATAACTGTAGTATATATATATCTATAAAATATATATATAACTCCATATGAATATATAACTGTACTGTATATATATATAACACATATGTATATAACTACATGAATATATAACTTAGTGTATATATATATAGCATATATGTATATAACTATATATGAATATATAACTGTAGTATATATATATAACTATATATTAATATATAACTGTAGTGTATATATATGTAACTATGAATATATAAATGTATATATATATAGAGAGAGCATATATATAACTATATATGAATATATAGTTGTAGTACACCTATATATATCACTATATATGAATATATAGCCGTAGTTCAGTTCAGTTCAGTCGCTCAGTCATGTCCGACTCTTTGCGACCCCATGAATCGCAGCACGCCACGCCTCCCTGTCCATAACAAACTCTCGGAGTCTACACAAACCCATGTCCGTCGAGTTGATGATGCATCCAATCATCTCATTCTCTGTCGTCCCCTTCTCCGCCTGCCCTCAATTTTTCCAGCATCAGGGTCTTTTCCAATGAGTCAGTTCTTTGCATCAGGTGGACAAAGTATTGGAGTTTCAGCTTCAACATCAGTCCTTCCAATGATCACCCAGGACTGATTTCCTTTAGGATGGACTGGTTGGATCTCCTTGCAGTCCAAGGGACTCTCAAGAGTCTTCGCCAACAACACAGTTCAAAAGCATCAATTCTTTGGGGCTCATCTTCCTTTACAGTCCAACTCTCACATCCATATGTGACCACTGGAAAAACCATAGCCTTGACTAGACGGACTTTTTTTGACAAAGTAATGTCTCTGCTTTTTAATATGCTGTCTAGGTTGGTCATAACTTTCCTTCCAAGGAGTAAGCGTCTTTTAAATTCATGGCTGCAATCACAATCTGCAGTGATTTTGGAGCCCCCCAAAATAGTCTGACACTGTTTCCACTGTTTTCTCATCTATTTCCCATGAAGTGGTGGGACCAGATGCCATGATCTCAGTTTTCTGAATGTTGAGCTTTAAGCCAACTTTTTCACTCTCCTCTTTCACTTTCATCAAGAGGCTTTTTAGTTCCTCTTCAGTTTCTGCCTTAAGGGTGGTGTCATCTGCCTATCTGAGATTATTGATATATTACCCGGCACTCTTGATTGCAGCTTGTGCTTCACCCAGCCCAGCGTTTCTCGTGATGTGCTCTGCATAGAAGTCAAATAAGCAGGATGACAACATACAGCCTTGACGTACTCCTTTTTCTATTTGGAACCAGTCTGTTGGTCCATGTCCAGTTCTAACTGTTGCTTCCTGACCTGCATAAAGGTTTCTCAAGAGGTGGGTCAGGTGGTCTGGTATGTCTACCACTTGAAGAATTTTCCACAGTTTATTGTGATCCACACAGTCAAGGCTTTGGCATAGTCAATAAAGCAGAAATATGCATATTTCTGGAACTCTCTGGCTTTTTCAATGATCCAGCGAATGTTGGCAATTTGATCTCTGGTTCCTCTGCCTTTTCTAAAACCAGCTTGAATATCTGGAAGATCACGGTTCATGTATTCCTGAAGCCTGGCTTGGAGAATTTTGAGCATTGCTTTACTAGCATGTGACATGAGTGCAATCGTGTGGTAGTTTGAGCATTCTTTGGGATTGCCTTTCTTTGGGATTGGAATGAAAACTCACCTTTTCCAGTCCTGTGGCCACTGCTGAGTTTTCCAAATTTGCTGGCATATTGCGTGCAGCACTTTCACAGCATCATCCTTTAGGATTTGAAATAGCTCATCTGGAATTCCATCACCTCCACTAGCTTTATTTGTAGTGGTGTTTTCTAAGGCCCACTTGACTTCACATTCCAGGATGTCTTTCTCTAGGTGAGTGATCACACCATTGTGATTATCTGGATTGTGAAGATCTTTTTTGTACAGTCCTTCTGTGTATTCTTGCCACCTCTTCTTAATATCTTCTGCTTCTGTTAGGTCCATACCATTTCTGTCCTTTTTTGTGCCGATCTTTGCATGAAATGTTCCCTTGGTATCTCTAATTTTCTTGAAGAGATCTCTAGTCTTTCCCATTCTGTTGCTTTTCTCTATTTCTTTGCATTGGTGCTGAGGAAGGCTTTCTTGCCTCTCCTTGCTATTCTTTGGAACTCTGCATTCAAATGGGAATATCTTTCCTTTTCTCCTTTGCTTTTGGCTTCTCTTCTTTTCACAGCTATTTGTAAGGTCTCCACAGACAACCATTTTGCGTTTTTGCATTTCTTTTCCATGGGGATGGTCTTGATCCCTGTCTCTTGTACAATGTCATGAACCTCTGTCCATAGTTAATCAGGCTCTCTGTCTATCAGATCTGGTCCCTTAAATCTATTTCTCACTTCCACTGTATAGTCATAAGGGGTTTGATTTAGGTCATACCTGAATGGTCTAGTGGTTTTCCCTACTCTCTTCAGTTTAAGTCTGAATTTGGCAATAAAGAGTTCATGATCTGAGCCACAGTCAACGCCCGGTCTTGTTTTTGCTGACTGTATAGAACTTCTCCATTTTTGGCTGTAAAGAATATAATCAATCTGATTTTGGTGTTGACCATCTAGTGATGTCCATATGTAGAGTCTTCTCTTGTGTTGTTGGAAGAGGGTGTTTGCTATGACCAGTGTGTTTTCTTGGCAGAACTCTATTAGCCTTCTTCCTGCTTCATTCTGTACTCCAAGGACAAATTTGTCTGTTACTCCAGGTTTTTCTTGACTTCCTACTTTTTCATTCCAGTCCCCTGTAATAAAAAGAACTTCTTTTTTTAGTGTTAGTTCTAAAAGATTTTGTAGGTCTTGATAGAACTGTTCAACTTCAGCTTCTTCAGCGTTAGTGGTTGGGGCATAGGATTGGATTACCGTGATATTGAATGGTTTGCCTTGAAAACAAACAAGATATTATTCTGTCATTTTTGAGATTGCATCCAAGTACTGCATTTCTGACTCTTTTGTTGACCATGATGTCTACTCCAGTTCTTCTAAGGGATTCCTGCCCACAGTAGTAGATATAATGGTCATCTGAGTTCAATTCACCCATTCCAGTCCATTTTAGTTCACTGATTCCTAGAATGTCAATATTCACTCTTTTCATCTCCTGTTTGACCACTTCCAGTTTGCCTTGATTCATGGACCTAACATTCCAGGTTCCTATGCAATATTGCTCTTTACAGCATTGGACCTTCCTTCTATCACCAGTCACATCCACAACTGGGTATTGTTTTTGCTTTGGCTCCTTCCCTTCATTCTTTCTGGAGTTATTTCTCCACTAATCTCCAGTAGCATATTGGGCACCTACCGACCTGGGGAGTTTCTCTTTCAGTATCCTATCATTTTGCCTTTTCTTTTCTTTTTTTTTTTTTTTCATTTATTTTTATTAGTTGGAGGCTAATTACTTTATAATATTGTAGTGGGTTTTGTCATACATTGACATGAATCATTTTGCCTTTTCATACTGTTCATGGGGTTCTCAAAGCAAGAATACTGAAGTCATTTGCCATTCCCTTCTCCAGTGGACCACATTCTGTCAGATCTCTCCACCATGACCCATCTGTCTTCAGTGGCCCCATGGCATGGCTTAGTTTCATTGAGTTCAACAAGACTGTGGTCCGTGTGATCAGATTGACTAGTTTTCTGTGATTATGGTTTCAGGTTTTTTGCCCTCTGATGAGCTCTTGCAACACCTACCGTCTTACTTGGATTAGCTGTAGTACATATATATATATAACAGTTGATTTCCCTGATGCATGGCTACTAGTTTGTTTACAGTTTATATTTTAAAAATAAAGCTGCTATAAGCATTTGTGTACAGATTGTTACATAGATGTTAATTCTTTTTTTCTCTTGGAATTTATTTCTTTGGGAATTTTCTCAGTGAACTTGGTGAGTCATATGGTAGTTGCATAGCCAGTCATTTTCATGAAACTCCTAAACAGTTTTCAAGTGACTGGACCATTTTATATTCCTACAAACACCATGTCATTGATCCAGTTTATTTTTATTCTTGCTAATATTTTGTTTGTCACTATTTTGTATTTTAGGCATTTTATTAACTGTGCTTTGATATCCTGTTGTGGTTTTAGTTTGTATTTTCCTGATGACTAATGAACATGAATATATTTTAATGTGCTTATTTTTCATCTGTATAGCCTCAATGATAAAACGTCTTTTCATGGTGTTTTGTCCATTTTTCTGACTTGAGTTTGATACATGTATTCAATAGTTTCTAGGTTCTAGTTGCTTATATGATTCATATGTGGTTTACCAATATTTTATCTTGGTTAATAGTTTATCTTTTCATTTTCTTAAAAGGATTTTCCACAGACCAAAATATTTAATTTTGATGAGATTGGATTTATTATTTTCCCTTTAATGGATTGTGTTTTTTAAATTAATTAATTTATTTTAATTTGAGGCTAATTACTTTACAATATTGTAATGGTTTTTGCCATACATAGACATGAATCAGCCATGGGATTGTGTTTTTTCTATCAAATGAGAGATCTCTTTGCTCAGCCATAAGTGCCAAGATTTTTGCATATTTTTTCTAATATATTTATAGTTTAAAATTTTATATTTAAATCTGTGATGCGTTTAATAACATTTTATATAAGGCATAAAATTTAGGTTGGGAGGTTCATTTTTCTTTGCCTATGATGTCATGTTGCCTT
The DNA here is from genome assembly GCF_019320065.1 of Cervus canadensis. Lineage (NCBI taxonomy): Eukaryota > Metazoa > Chordata > Mammalia > Artiodactyla > Cervidae > Cervus > Cervus canadensis. Next base: position 72,182,484 of record NC_057400.1, read on the forward strand.
ATTTACATTTGTCAAAAATGTTAGAGGAAACACTGAGAGAAACAGCCCACCCTGGCCAGGCACCATAGTAATCATTTGCTTGAGTTATTTTTCAGTGGGAGATCTTGGTAAGGAACACAGAACGAACAAGCCACTACCAGCCAAAAGAATTTGAGAAAGATCAAAAGGAGATGCCATATGTCCTACCAACTTCCCAGAATTCTCCTCATGGGAATCCATCTTGGCTGAGCAATGATTGGTCAGAGACAGTCTGGAAACTAATATCATCACCATAAAACCCAAAACTTCAGCCATGTGGCAGAGTAGTCCTCCAGGTTTCCCTTACCCTCTTGCTCTCCACCTGGGTTCCTCTTCCCAGTAAAGTCTCTTGCTTTGTCAGCATGTATGTCTCCTTGGACAATTCATTTCCAAGCATTAGACAAAAGTCCATTCTCAGCCCTGGAAGAGTCCCCCCACCCCAAAACAAAAGGGTTGGTTTTTCTCCATTGAATTTTTTTTTTAACTTTATATAGATAGATAGATAGATGATAGATAGATAGATAGATATAAACTAACAAAACCTGAACAGCATTATAAATCAGCACTATATAATTGACATTTATAAAATATTCCATATGACAACAGCAGAATGCATATGCTTCTCAGGCTTATGTGAAACATCCACTAAGATGTATCCCATGATGTACTTCATCAAGGTCCTGAACTGTATATTATATTTAAAAGAATAAAGATCAGACAAAGTATGTACTCAGATCACAGTGGAATTAAACTAGAAATCAATAACTGAAAGATAGTTCAAAATTGTACAAATATTTGGAAATTAAGTAGCACCTTTTTAAAACTATTTTTGGCCACATTGAGCAACATGTGGGATCTTAGCTTCCTGACCAGGGATCAAATCCATACTCCTCTCAGTGGAAGCACGGAGTCTTAACCATTGGACCCCCAAGGAAGTCCCAGGAGCACCCTTTTAAAGCACACTTGAGTCAGATATTAATCTCTGTGTGGCTATTCCTCTGTCAATATCACAGTTTTGATAGTGTACCAAATAAGAATTCTTGACAGCAGGTAGGCTGATTCCTTTCATTTTGTTTTTATTTCAAAATTATTTTAGCTATTTTAATTCTTTTGTCTTTCAATATAAATTTTAGAATAAATTTGTCTGTATGAATTTTGTACAGGGATTTTGATAAGGAATTGCTTTTACCTTGTGTATTGGGAGAACTTACACCTTTGATATGCTGTCTGCTAATTCATGATCACTGTATAGCTCTCTTTTTATTTAGATCCTCATTGAGTCATTGAATCAACATTTTGTAGTTGTCAGCATACAAGCACTGCACTTGCTTTGCTAAATTTATACTATACATTTCATGTTTTAAGTGATTTTATGATTTTATTATTTTTTGAAATTTAATTTCAGTCTTCATTGTTCATTGCTAATATGTATGTGTCTATGTACAGTTAATTTTTATGTTGATCTAATAAATTGCAACTTCACTGGAATCACTTAATAATTCTAGGGGTTTTGGGCAGACTCCTTGGGAGTTTTTATGTACACAGTCATGACAATTGCAAGTAGTGGTAATTTTATTTATTCCTTTGTGATCTGAAGATTTTTTTTGTTTTCATGTGTTGCTTTCTCACACTGTCTGAAACTTGATGCACTACACTGAATAAGAGTGAAGAGAGTAGACATCTTTACTTTGTTCAGTCTTTTACCATTAAGTATAATGATAGCAGTAGATTGTACATGTTGTTTAACAAACTGAGAAAATTTTCATTTATTCCTATTTTCTGAGAATTTTTATCATGAATGTTACCTTTTGCCAAATGCTTTTTCTGCATCAATTAATATGATATGTTTTTTATTCTTTAGTATGTTAATATTAATTAATTTCAAATATTTTATGCCTGGCATTCCTGGAATAAATTGCACTTTATCACAGTGAGTAATTTTTAAAAACTGCTATTTTTTTTTTGTTAAGAATTTTTGAATCTATATTCATGAATAATATTTCTTTTCTCTTTTGGATCAATTGCACTTTTTTCTCTCACAAATTTAAATATTTTCTCTTAGTTTTAATTTTTGGAACTTAATGATTTATCTTGGTATGGACTTCTTTATTTTTTTTTTAAATTTATTTTATTGAAATACGATGTATTTAAAATGTGTTAATTTCTACTATACAGCAAAGTGACTCAGATATATATATATATACATACACACACACACACACACACACACATTCTTTTTCATATTATTTTCCATTCTGTTTTATCACAAGATACTCAATACAGTTAGTTCCCTGTCCTGTACAGTAAGACCCTGTTGTTTATCTATACTATATATAATAGTTTGCATCTGTTGATCCCAAACTCCCAATCCATCCCTCCCCGACCCACCCACCCCTTGGCAATCACAAGTCTGTTTTCTGTGTCAGCGAATCTGTTTCTGTTTCATAGATAAGCTCATTTATGTCATATTTTGGATGTGAGTTTCTTTAATTGTGTTTGTGGTTAACCAGAGTCATGAATCTGTAGTTTATACCTTTTTTTCTCTCCAAATTTGAGAGGTTTCCATCCAGTATTTCTCTTGAGTACAGCCTCAGTCTCCTCTCTAGAGGAGAATCTTTGGGCACTAGAGGACTCCATTCTTCTCATGAATGCTTCTGCAGGGTTGGACCAGACCATGTCAAGAAGAGAGGTAAGAATAAAGAGATAAAGCTATAAAGGATAAAGGTACGGATAAAGATACATCCTCTCTTGACAGCTGCGTGTATTGTGCCTGCTTCACACTGGCAGCTTCACAGGACATAAATGAGTCAGATGCAGGACCTACAGTGACAAAGGCCATTTCTCACTTCTTCACAACATTGAAAGGTGAGCTGACACAGCATCATGACCATTTCTATATAGCTACGTGACCCGTTCCAGGTTGTATGACATTTGGTAGTAGAGATTCTCCATCAACATGCCTGGTTCACAGCCCTTTGGGAAGGTCTATTGATACCAAGGTTGCTAGAAACTAAACTGGGGATGGACAAAGTGCTCAAGGAATGCTCTTATTACCACTGTCCATGTTTCTGAATCTCTGAAGACTGAAAATAAATGCTCTTACATCCAGATTAGATGACCCAAAAATCACAAATCCAGCAGTGGGTATTAATTACTTTATTCACTGATGCATGTGCGATTCTCCACTGACTTGAAGTAGGTGGTAAGAGTGGGAGAGCAGCTATCATCTGAAAATTGAGTCAAAAATGTGGAGAAAGAATGCTATCATGAGAAGCTCTCCAGAAATGTCATTAACTAAGTGGGATTTCTAACTGCCTGTGCCAAGGAATTCTTGTCCCTTTGGGCCTTACCTCACTATTATACCTATCAGTATTTAGGAAAAATGAAAAAACTTTAACATAGTCCATTTCTTTAGAAAATAACTCTAATGGAAACAACCTAGATGCCCATCAGCAGATGAATGGATAAGGAAGCTATGGTACATATACACAATGGAATATTACTCAGTCATTAAAAAGAATTCATTTGAATCAGTTCTAATGAGATGGATGAAACTGGAGCCCATTATACAGAGTGAAGTAAGCCAGAAAGATAAACACCAATCCAGTATACTAACGCATATATATGGAATTTTAAAAGATGGTAATGATAACCCTATATGCAAAACAAAAAAAGAGACACAGATGTACAGAACAGACTTTGGGACTCTGTGGGAGAAGGCGAGGGTGGGATGTTCTGAGAGAATAACATTGAAACAAGTATACCATCAAGGGTGAAACAGATCACCAGCCCAGCTTGGATGCATGAGACAAGTGCTCAGGGCTGGTGCACCAGGAAGACCCAGAGGGATGGGATGGGGAGGGAGGCGGGAGGAGGGATGGGGATGGGGAACACACATAGATCCATGGCTGATTCATGTCAATGTATGGCAAAAACCACTACAATATTGTAAAGTAATTATCCTCCAACTAACAAAAATAAATGGGAAAAAAAAAAAGAAAGAAAGAAAATAGCTCCATTCCCAGAGCCACTATTGATAGAGTTACTGCTCCACAGTATTGCCTATGGCTATACTCCAATTTCAAATTGTACCCTGAGGTTAAGAAATGTCCTGATTGTTCATGAAGCAATATGGCATCTAAGATGCTAGTTTGCAACTTTATGCGTGTCCAACAAGGTCATGCCTTTGCTTTCTGACTGTCCAGGTGTGTGCAGGCGTACACAGATGCTTACACACATACGCCCACTCACACAGCTGGAATGACATTCCTCCCGGTTGGTCTCATTCCCATAAAGGGACACAAGCCTGGCAAGCACCTTATTGGCCTAAATTGCTTTGGCAGGAGACTGGATGCTGAGTGATCCTCCCAATGAGTTGATGTGTGTCTTTCTTCACTGAATCTCCTGTCTTCTCTTTCACCCAGGCCCCCTATGCCTGAAAAAAATTTACTTCTCACTGTGACTCTGAGCAAGATGGGAGAAGCTGATCCTGCTTCTCATTCCCAGAGGATTTCATCTTAGTTATACCATCTGAAAGCCAATATTTCCTATATTTTTGATAATTGTTTTCCTTCAATAAAATCCCAGTCATGAGGTGTTGGCTGTCTTGTTTGGCAGGGTATATGCAGGTGGTCTTTTCTGCTGCCATGAAGGAAAGAGCTGGTCAATGGTGGCCTCTGGTCTGGTATTCCCACAGAGGACAGTAAGACCTCACCTGCCAGGCCCTTCAAAAAACCATCTGCAGGAGGAAGCTCAGGACCAGTTCTTGAAGGATGAGTTGGAAATAGTAGACTTGGAGGATGGAGTCTACATAGGTGGTGATCTGCTCCCACGTGTGGTCTCCCCACCTACAGGCATGCCAAAGATCCGCCTGGCCAAGACACCCAAAGGTGAACCCTTGGGCACTGACCTTAACTCCTAAGGAGAAAATATTCCTCCTGAGAGCATAGGAAAGCTATTTCCTCCAGGGTGAAGTGGACGAGTCAAGAGAGTCCACCAGGTAAAGATGATAAGTGCTCCCATAACCAGTTGTTAAGTTTGTTTCTAAAATAAGAATAAAGAGAATCTGAAAGAGGCTTGAGCATTTCTTCATAGCAAATAGCAGGTGTTTTTGACAACTTAGATGCCTGGTCTTGACTTTTCCATTTTTTCTCAGTTTCTTCCTGAAGAAATAAATGAGGTCTCATTGCACTGTGGGTGTGGGTGCTTCACTTGTTTTTGTTTGTTTGGGAGTTTGTGACAATTCCCATTTTATCATCCACCATCTCTAGTAAGAGGTCGGTCAGCTCATATTCTGGTAGAATTTGATGTTTTGTGTTCTACACTTCATTCTTATTCAATTCAGTCTGGATGAATTTAACTTTCAACCATCACAAAAAACAAGTAAGAATACTTTTATTTATACAGAATAGGCCATTTATTGGTGAATTGCAAAAAAATAAGTATATCATTATACAATTGATAGATATAATTAATTGATTATATAGTTTTGAATCCACAAGAAAAAGCATTTAAAAACTAATGGCTTTGACTTAAGAACCATATAAATAATAATGTTGATGAATTAAGTTACTTCTATTGAGATTTGAGACAACTATGCTCTCAGTTTTCTTTCATTTTATGTTCTAAGGTATAAGGCTCCCTCAGTCATTCTCACTATCTAGCAATCGGCTTCAATTAAAGCAAGTAATAATCATAAATGGTGACTAGTTGGACATGATCTCTGCCTGACTCAAGAATTGTAGACACTGCCAGTTGTTATGGGGAAGCCATGACTCCAAGGACCACGTCTGCTTTATTTGCTCTCAATGCTGTATCTTCTGATATTCAACACAGACAGGGTCTTCCAGGACAAAATGCATTCAGTCAAATCAAATATTTGCCTCAACTCTATGAAAATAACATGTTGAGTAAAAGCAAACCCAGAAATATATATATGCAAAAAGCAAAAACACTATTTCAAAAAGATAAATGTGACCCAATGTTCATAAGAGTGTTATTTGTAACTGCCAATATATGAAAACAACCTAAGCCTTCATTAACAGATGGATTGATAAAGAAGATGTGGTATATATACAATAGAATACCACCAAGCCATAAAAAAGAGGGAAAAATTGCCATTTGTAGAAACATAGGTGGACTTGAAGGGCATTATACCAAATGAAATAAGTCATACAGAAAAAGACATACAGCATGATATCATTTATGTATGGAATCTGAAACATACAACAAACTAGTGAATATAACAAAAGAGAATCAGACCTACAGAAATAGAGAACAAACTAATGGTTACAAGTGGGGACAGAGAAAAAGGAAGGCCAATATATGGATAGAGAATTGAGGGGTACAAACTATTACATATAAAATAAATAAGATACAAGGATATATTGTAAAACACAGGAAATATAACTGTTTTAATAATAAACTGAACTGAACTGATAAAAAGAACATAATATTTTAAAATTGTGAATCACTATATTGTACACCTGGAACTTATATAATATTGTATTATGATGACACATAATATGTATTATATTTATATCACAGTGATTATGTATTATAAAGATACTTCAGTTTTTAAAGTTAAAAAAAAAAAGCTCAGAAAGAATTGACAGGACCAGTAACAGAACAGTACTGTACTGATGGACCAGGTCTTCTTGGTTTACCTCTCAGGCCCTTAATAAAGAAGTACATAAGTCCAACATTTAATGGAACCTCAAGGAATATCTGAATTGTGAATTGTATGAACTTATTGCACATTACTCACCAATTTCTACCTTTTATATAAAGATTTTAGATATGTCTTGAAGTTATAAACCATGCTGAAATGAATATCCATACATGTCTCCTTTATTCATATGTGTACTAGAGTTTCTTTAAAATCTAGTCACAGATGAGGAGTTTTAAGCTGAAGGTCTTGCACATTTTTATCATTCATGGGCATAGACAAATTATTCCCCAAAGTTGTGTTCCAGGGTTCCTTTATGTTGGTAGTGTATGATGAATTGAGTCCTGAATTTAAGGTGAATGGGGAGCACATTTACTAAATTCCTTTTAATGTCATCACATGAGGGTATCAGACCTGCTATCTTCCTTCCAAATGTCCATCTTCTTCCTTTACTAAAGAGCTTAAATGTTGAATACAGTCTTCAGCAATGTCCTTAGCTTTAAACTCTCATTTTCCAATTGTAGGGTGGATGACAGATCAACGTTTACTAGCAAATGAAATGTTTGTAGAAATCCCTTAGAAGCGAATGTATTCATGAACAAAAATGTGCAGGCTTGTTGGGAAAAAGTCTTTCTGCCCATTTGCACCTTTAGAGCCTGCCTGGAAGGGAATGTGAAGCTAGGAGGCACAGCAGCCACCTTGTGACCTTTAGGTAACATGCATGAGGATGAAACCTTGCTAACTGTAGTGGACAAGACACCTTTTTGAGGATCCACACACCAGTAATAGCTGAGAATACACTTGCATCACTGGTTGGGAATTTAGCTTTACCTATGGGAACTGCTCACTTAGAGTTACCTCCCCTACCCTCCATGGGAAAGGTGATGGCAATGATCTCTCCAATGATCTACCCAATGAAAGTGATGGCTAAAGCAGAGTTATGGAGACTCCACTGCTGTATCTTCATTTGGGATAAGAATATCCTAGTTCCAGAACTCTAGTAGGATTGACTGAGTCATCAATTGCAAACATTTTTGCTGTTCAGCTTCTCCCTTTGCTTAGACCTGCTTTCCTCATGACCTTACTGTTGCATCTCCCCAAAACTCTCCCCAGTGAGCCTGCTGCAGTCTGAGCTTATTTCCAGGCCACACAATCTAAGATACATACAAAGCATGCCGAGCACAAATATTGAAAGAGTACAATGCCAGTGGTTGGATATCATAACTGCCCTGAACTGCACTCAGGTGTTTTGCAATACAAGACAAATAAAACAAAATGTATTTAAGCTTCTGCCATTTGAACTTCTATTCCTTTTAGCAGAATCCAGTTCTAACTGGCAACTGTAGTCTCACATGCTTGGAAAGTGGTCAAGGTCCTGTCAAACTTGGGAGTGTTAAGAATATAATGCTTTCCCTCACGTTATGAGGTTATGTAAATACAAAGAAAGTGAAAACGGTCCTCAGCTTTCCCTCTTCTCACTCTCCCAAAACCACTCCTATTCTATGCTTCAACAATATGGAAGTACTTTTAGAACTCAGCTTCTGCTTTATTCCTCTTTACCACATGCTATTATTTCCATCTGAGAATATTTCCTTG
>NC_057400.1:72195764-72252373 GCF_019320065.1 Cervus canadensis
TGGTTCCAAATTGGGAAAGGAGTATGTCAAGGCTGTATATTGTCACATTGCTTATTAAACTTATATGCAGGGCACATCATCCAAAATGCCAAGCTGAATGAAGCTCAAGCTGGCAGCTAAGTTGCAGGGAGAAATATCAATAACCTCAAATATGAAGATAACACCACTCTAATGGCAGAACTGACTCATTGGAAAAGACACTGAAGCTGGGAAAGATTGAAGGCAGGGAGAGAAGGGGGTGACAGAGGATAGGATGGTTATATGGCATCACTGACTTGATGGATATGAGTTTGAGCAAGCTCTTGGAGTTGGTGATAGACAGGGAAGCCTGGCATGCTGCAGTTCATGGGGTTGCAAAGAGTCAGACACTACTTAACTGAAGTGAATGGCAGAAAGCAAACAGGAACTAAAGAGCCTATTGATAAGGTGAAAGATGAGAGTGAAAATTCTGGCTTAAAACTCAATATTCAGAAAACTAAGATCATAGCATCTGGTCCCATCACATCATGGTAAATAGATGGGGAAAAATGGAAACAGTGATAGACTTTATTTTCTTGAGCTCCAAAATCACTATGAATGGTGACTGCAGCAGTGAAATTAAAAGACAGTTGCTCCTTGGAAGAAAAACTATGACAAACCTAGACAGTGTATTAAAAACAAAGACATCACTTTGCCAACGAAGGTGAACATAGTCAAAGCTCTGGTTTTTCCAGCAGTCATTTATGGATTTGAGAGTTGGACCATGAAGAAGGCTGAGCATCAAAGAATTGATGCTTTCAAATTGTGGTGCTGGAGAAGATTCTTGAGAGTTCCTTGGACAGCAAGGAAATTAAACCAGTCAATCCTAAAGGAAAGCAAACCGAATATTCATTGGAAGGACTGATGTTGAAGGGGATGCTCAAACTTTGGACACTTTGGCCACCTGATGTGAAGAGCCAACTCATTGGACAAGACCCTAAGGCTGAGAAAGATTGAGGGCAGGAGGAGAAAGGGATGACAGAGGAAAAGGTGTTTGCATGGCATCACCAACTCAAAGGACATGAGTTTGAGCAAACCTAGGGAGATGATGAAGGACAGGAAAGCCTGGCATGCTGCAGTCCATGGGGTTGCAAAGAGTCGGACATGACTGAGTGACTGAACATCAACACGTAGTAAGCATGCAGAAATATCTCTTAACTATGACTGAGCTAAATATTGACAAGGTTATTAATTCTCCTTGAAGAAACTGAAGTCCATTGAAAGAGGAAGCAATTTGGAAATCTCCTACTGATGCAGCCTATCATGAATCATTTTCTTCCCCATCCATTTTTCCAGTGTCTACCTTTCCTAAAAGAAGTCTAAAGTAATTACATTTTAGGTTTATACCTTACTCTTTACATGAGTTCATCTTCCTCTTCATCTGTGCTCTTTCTTCAGTGATGTTTCTGGGGTTTTTCAAAATGTTACAGTCAAAGGTCATGTTCCCCTAAGTTTGGCCCCAGTGTCTTGGGGAAAACAAGATCTGGGTACAAGATAATTCTACAACTTAGCCACTGTAAAGATAAAATAAGGGAAGGGAAGCAAGGAAAACTTCATCCACTGGCCAAAAGACCAATAAATGGAAAACCCAGTGGGGATGTGAGGTAAAACTGTTACCAAATCCAAGATCACACTGCTTTCCACAAAAAGACAATAAATTGAGAGGCAAGCTCTTGAGACCAAGAATAGTGACTTTATTTGGAAAACCAGCAGACAGAGAAGCTGGTGAACTCATGTCTCAAAGAACCATCTTGTCCAGGTTTGGATGCTAGTTTCTATTATAGAACAGAGGAGAAAATAAAAAGGTAAAGTAAAAACAGTGATAAATTGTTGCAAGTATTTCCTGGTTCCAGCCATACTCAGACAGGATGTATTAACATTTTCTTTCCTGCAACCATTCACAGGTAGGCCTAGTCAGAATGTTTCCTGTGAGCTAAACAAAGGCATTTATCTTAACACTCAGACACCCTTAACAGGAGGGAGGGTTCCTAAAGATGGGCCATTATATATACTTTAATCTATAAGAAACAAACCTCTAGTAATTAGCTTGTAGCAAAAGCAATAGAACACAAATGTAAAGGTAAAAGAAATGGATTCAATATGTTTTGTTCTTCTCTATTATAAAACCTTCTGTTAGAGGCAGCGGCAGCTTATCTGTACACTAGAGCATTTCAAGTGGAACCCAGTCCGATTCTCCCCCAGCCTCCCACCCACTTGCTGCAACTAGTTTGATTTGCTCAGAATGGAAAAGTCAGAACATTGGAGGGTTTCCAAGCCTGCACACTAAAGCAAGGTGACTCGTGCTGAAAGAGCAGATTTAAACAGGATCAAGAATCCAGTAATATAATATCTAAAATATCCAGAACACAGTAAAAAGTCATTGATCACACCAAGAACCAGGGAAATCACGACTTAAATGAAAAAGGCAGTCAAGAGATACCACATTAAGATGAATTTGAGAAGTTGGATATGTCTGTCAAAGATATTTGAGCAGCCATTACAGAAGTGGTTAAACAAAGTAGATAAGAACTCCCTTGGAACAAATGGAAACAAAAAGAAGAGTTCAGCAAAGAAACAGAATTTAAGGAAAAAAGAGTCAAATAGACATTATAGAACCTAAAAATATAAAAGCCAAAGTAAAGAACTTGCTGGAATGGCTCAATAGGAGCATGTACATGAGAGCAAGTACATATATAGCTTGAAACAGAATGTATTCAATCTGAACAAGAGAGCAAATTGACTAAAATGGGCAATGACAATGAAAACAGAGCCTCAGTGACCTGAAAAACAATCATAAAAGATCTAAGATCTATATTATAGATCTGTATCATTAACCTAGAAAGAGTGGAGATGGTAGACACAAAAATAAAGTCAAATGGATTAAATATATAAACGTAAGACTGGGTACTATAAAATTCCTAGAGGAAAATGTAGGCATGACACTCTTTGACATAAATCACAAGAGCATCTTTGTTTGGATTGGTCTCATAGAGTAATGGAAATAAAAACAAGAATAAACAAATGGGACCTAATTAAATGTAAAATCATTTGCATAACAAAGAAAACCATAAACACATCTAAAAGATAATTGGGAGAAAATATTTGCAAATGATCTGACTGACAAGGAATTAATCTCCAAAATATACAAATAGCTCATATACCTCAATATATTAAAATACACAACAACAACAAAAAAAACAACCCAATTAAAAAAGAATAGAAGATCTAAATATTTTTCCAAAGAAGATATACACATGGCCAAAGTGCACATGAAAAGATGCTCAACATCACTAATTATTACAGAAATGCAAATCAAAACTACAATGAGATATCACCTCACACTGATTAGATGGCCATCCTCAAACTATCTACAAATAATAAATGTTGGAGATGTTGGAGAGGATATGGAGAAGAAGGAATCCTCCTGCACTGTTAGTAGGAATGTAAATTGGTAGAGTCACTATGCAGAACAGCATGAAGGTCTCTTAAAAAAATTAAAATAGAGCTACCATTTGATCCTTAAATTCCACTCCTGGGCATATATTTAGAGAAAACCAAAATTCGAAAAGATACATGCACCCTAATGTTCATAGTGGCACTGTTTACAATAACCAAGACATGGAGTCAATCTAAATGTCCTAAAGCAGATGAATGGATAAAGAAGATGTGGCATGTTTATGCAGGCTTCCCTGGTAGCTCAGCTGGTAAAGAATCTGCCTGCAATGCAGGAGACCCCAGTTCAATTCCTGGGCCAGTAAGATCCCCTGAAGAAGGGATAGGCTACCCACTACAGTATTCTTGGACTTCCCTGGTGGCTCAGACAGTAAGGAATTCACCTGTAATGTGGGAGACCTGGGTTTGATCCCTGGGTTGGGAAGATCCTCTGGCAGAGGGCATGGCAACCCACTCCAGTATTGTCCATGAGAATCCCCATAGACAGAGAAACCTGGCAAGTTATAGTCCATGGGGTCGCAGAGTCAGACACGACTGAACAACTAAGCACAGCATAGTAACAACATGTTTATACAATTGAATATTACCCATCCATAAAAAAGAATGAAACAATGCCATTTGGAGCAACATGGACGGATCTAGATATTACCATATTAAGTAAACGCGACTGAAAGGTAAATATTTTATCACTTATATGTAGAATCTAAAAAACAAAAATGGCACAAATGAACTTATATACAAAACAAAAATAAACCCACAGATATAGAAAACAAACTTATGATTACCAAAGGGGAAAGGGAGAAGGTGGGATAATTAGGAGGTTGGGGTTAACATATACACACTATACTTAACAGGAAACTATACTCAACATCTTGTAATAACCTATAATGGAAAAGAATCTGAAACACACATACACACACACACATACTTTACTGTACACCTGAAACTAAACACAACATTGCATATCAACTATACTTCAATAAAAAAGAGAAAAAGAGAGTGTAGAAAGAATAAGGGGCTAAATATATATTTGGAGAAACAATGCTTTAAAATATCTTGAATTTGGAATAAGACAAACCCAAAGAATCAGAAACTTTCTCACACCCCAAGCGGGCTAAACCCTGAGTCAGGAAGATTATCTGGAGAAGGAAGTGACAACCCATTCCAGTATCCTTGCCTGGGAAATCCCATGGACAGAGGATTCTGGTGGGCCCAATAGTCCATAGGATCGCAAGAGTCCAACATGACATAATAACTAAACCACCACCACCAAAGAACTTCATACCAAGACAAACTATGTTTACACAAGCCACAAAACTCCTCAAAGAAATTACCCGAAAACTTACCAGAGAGAAATGACATATTTACTATAGAGGAACACCAATTTAAATAACAGCAGATTTCTTGTCAAACAGTATAGAGAACAGAAGGAAGTGGCATAATATTTTTCATGTGCTTTATGAGCTTTTACTTTCTTTTCTTTTATATTTAAATTTTTTGCATGAAAAATTACTTTAGTTATACTCATTCTACCTTATTTAATAGTAATAGTATTCCTGGACTTGAACATCTTGTTAAGTATAGCTTTGATTTCATACCAAGTTTTTGATACATAATACACTCTTTTTACTTTTGCTATCACCTAAGTATTCTATAGCATATTTTATTCTTCTTCACTTGAGTCTTTGAACGATCATTAAAATAACTTTTATTAATTTATGGTCTAAGTTCATTTTAGTTTTACATAACCTTCAAGTACATGATCAATTTTAATATAATATTGAAAGTGATTCATATACTTTATGAGCAAGTAAAATGATTTTGTTCCATAGAAGACTGCCTGTTAGAGAATCAACCTGCACTTTTTAAACTTACTTGGTTACCCCTGGTAGGATGAATCACTCCAGAGAAACAATTTATTCTCACATACAATTATAGTAAACGACTCTGGTCTAAAGTACCTGTATTACTTGGAGTTGGTCAAATCCTATTATTAAGGAAATATTAAATGATATTAAGGTTTAATGGGCTTCCCAGGTGGCTCTAGTGGTAAATAACCCAGTGCCAATGCAAAAAATGTAAGAGATGTGGATTCGATCCCTAGTTTGAGAAGATCTCCTGGAGGAGGATATGGCAACCGACTCCAGTATTCTTGACTGGAGAATCCCATGGACAGAGGAGCTCGGTGGGCTACAGTCCGTAGGGTTGCAATGAGTTGGACTTGACTGAAGCACCTTAGCACACTGGCAAAGTTTAACACATTTCAGATCTAAGATGTAGAGAGCTGAAAAGCATGTCACTCTTACCCTCACCATAAGAAAAAAGCTGGAAAACTTCAAATTAATGACTTTTTTTGAGCAAATCAGAGAATGGAGGTCTTAGGGCAAAAGCGTGCATGTGCATGCTAAGTTACTTTGGTCATGTCTGACTCTTTGCAACCCTATGGACCTTAGCTCATTAAGCTCCTCCGTCCATGGGATTCTCCAGGCAAGAATACTGGAGCTGGTTGCCATGCCCTCCTCCAAGGGATCTCCCTTCCCCACCCAGGGCTCAAACTTATGTCTCTTACCTCTCTTGTCTTTGGGAGGCAGGTCTTTACAAATAGCGCCACCTGGGAAGCCCAAGAGGGCAAACAGCCTTAAACCAACCTACAGTGATAGTACGTTGCAAGGAGACAAAGACAGATGAGTTACCTGGACAGAAAATATGGAATGCTAAATATGTCTGTAAGAAAATCAAAGTAGATGTTCTAATACAGTTTCTAAAGGCCAAACGTGGGCTGGCATGAGAGTATGACAGACTCTAGGGGCTGAAGACAGGAATCTTCACACAAACTTGCAGACTTCCCAAGAACTCCATCAGGCTCCCACAAAGAAGAATGGAGAGACCTGGGAGAAAACCACGGCCCTAGATGGGGGAGGGGAAAAAGCTGCCACAGCGAAAGCTGCCAAAACTCCTCACAACTATGAATGAACAGTCTTTCCTGGTGGCTCAGCTGGTAAAGCATATGCCTGCAATGCTAGAGACCCAGATTCAATCCCTGGGTCAGGAAGATTCCCTGGAGAAGGAAGTGGCAACTCATTCCAGTATCCTTGCCTGGGAAATCTCATGAACAGAGGAGTCTGGTGGGCTATAGTCCATAGGGTCACAAGAGCCCAACATGACTTAATGACTAAACCACCACCACCAAACTTTAGGGGAAAGGTAAAGATTATGTAGCTTAAATATACCTCTGACAACTCATTACAGCTGGGGGAGAGAGAGTGGAGAATGGAGGGGATAGGCCTCTGCCCCGAAAGAGGGGCAGGTATATAAACTAGGCCTAGAATTTACCTAGTGGGGGAGGGGTGCTTGTAAAGACCACACCCCAAGCTGCATGTTCACAGTGCCTGCTTGAGACTGAGGCTTAAGGAAAATATCAGAAAACATAGGCACAGTATGTCAACAGGGATTAAGTTAAAATAGGAGATAAGAAAGCTAAGAGAATCTGATGGCACTATCAGAACTTAAAGGCTTATGTATGTTTTGTCATAAGTATTAGTGAGAATGAGGAACACAGCTGCTGACAGCATCTACCTGCTGCCTTCAAATTTTCCTCTTCACCTTTGGTTTTCAGTGGTTTGAAATTTGTTATAGATAGATATATATAGATATAGATATAGATATTGATTGGTTGATTGATTGATTGATTGATTTCTGAGCTTCAATGATCTCTGGTTTAGTATATGTTGCTAGCTACTAATTATGAAATATTCTGTTTTTTCTTCAAATATGCATATCAAATCTATTTTCTTTCTTCTTTATCTGGGATTCTATATAGATAATTTGTGACTATATCAGTTCACATTTCCATCAGCAGTGAATTAATTTTCTACTTTGAAAATATGCCAATTTAAAAAAAAAAAGATAAATTGAGCCATCTTGGTAGGTGTGCAGTGATATTTTATTGTGAAATTTTTATATTATTTTCCTGTTAACTAAAAGGTTAGAAAGTTGTACAGCATGTGTAAAATGTTTAAAGAATGTTTATTAAATGAATGACTAAAGAGCACAATAAATGAAGTACAAGGAAAGGCATGACTTCAATTAAAAGTACATATCACCTGTTTTGTGGCAGGAGAATTCCTCTGATCATTTAGTCCTATGCTCCCATGTGTGTGAAGGTGGATCAGCAATGGGATTTAGGATTGTCTGAACTTGCCATTCCTTGTGCAGTGGCAACCAGTTCCTCCTTCCCATGTGCTTGAGGACACCAAGTGACAGAATGTTCTCATATCTATCTTCCAGTTCTTCAACTCTGTCTTTTTGTGGTATTTACTTGTTTAGTCGGGTTATGATAAAAATAGGACACAGGAACTCTGTGAAGTACTGGCACATGAGTTCCTAGTGAGGTAGAAATTGCTAGGCAGTCAGTGTAGGACTCTGAGACCTTGGTCTTGTTTTCAATAAACATCTTACTCCTTTAAGCTAAAACTATACCCTTTGTCCTGAATTCCTGGAATGTGTCCTTGGCCTGAAAAATTGTCAGCATTCAGAAGGGCAATAATAATTAACTTCTGTTCTATATGCCTGAGGGAAAAATAACTGGTGATCATTAATCTTTAGCCCATATATCTGGTTCATTGTAAAATGGCCATGGGGCATGAAAAAGGTAAACATAAAGATGTTAAGTTAAACATTTTGACCTCTACACTGATTGGTTAAATATGATATATTTTAAGGACTGGAGCCAACCAAAAATGTAGAGATTAATACTGTTAAGGATATAAACTGCTCCAAGTCCCACCTTTGCAGGACTCTACCCCCTTTTAGTGTTTATGCTGAGAGTTTTGTACTTTCTTTCTGTTTAATAAATCCTATTCTCTTGCTACTGTGAGTCTTAGTGTGTTCATGAAGTTCATTCTTCAGCTCCATGAACAAAAGCTCAGATTCCTGCTTCACTAGTGAGCACACCACTGGAGTCTGACTGAACCATTGCAGTGAGTCTTAGTGGAGACAGCCAAGAGTGAAGAATGCCAGAGATCAACTTAATGAAGCCAGGGTTTGTGGACACACCAACTGTCATAACTGAGGCGCTCAGTGTAACTATTAGTCTCAAAGGGCAGGGGCCTGAAGAGGATCAAAGTCAGGCATTCCAGACTGTGAGCACAAAGGGAGTCAGAAAATATTTGATGTGCTGAGTGGTAGGTGAACAAAGAAGACCCTTCCATGCTACTGTCTTCAGCAGAGTCTTGTGCTGGGTAAGCTCAGTGGCTGCCAACCATGGTCCCACTGAGCATATCTCATCTTTGTGTCCACGCCATCCTGAGGAGAGTGCTTTATGTCCTCTCTGATGCTTAATGAGGCTGACAGTGAGTCAGCCTTTCTTTGAAAGAGGACTTTCTTTGAAACAGGAAAACATTGTTTGCTGAGAACATAATTACTGGTATCAGAATCAGTTCAGTTCAGTCGCTCAGTCGTGTCCGACTGTTTGTGACCCCATGAACCGCAGCACGCCAGGCCTCCCTGTCCATCAGCAACTCCCAGAGTACACCCAAACCCATGCCCATTGAGTCAGTGATGCCATCCAACCAGCTCATCCTCTCTCGTCCCCTTCTACTCCTGCCCTCAATCTTTCCCAGATTCAGGGTCTTTTCCAATGAGTCAGATCTTCGTATCAGGTAGCCAAAGTATTGGAGATTCAACTTCAACATCAGTCATTCCAATGAACACCTAGGACTGATCTTCTTTAGGATGGACTGGTTGGATCTCCCTGCAGTCCAAGGGACTCTCAAGAATCTTCTCTAACACCACAGTACAAAAGCATCAATTCTTTGGTGCTCAGCTTTCTTTAGAGTCCAACTCTCACATCCACACATGACTACTGGAAAAACCATAGCCTTGACTAGACAGACATTTGTTGACAAAGTAATGTCTCTGCTTTTTAATATGCTGTCTAGGTTGTTCATGACTTTCCTTCCAAGGAGTAAGTGTCTTTTAATTCCATGGCTGCAATCACCATCTGCAGTGATTTGGGAGCCCAAAAAAATAAAGTCAGCCACTGTTTCCCCATCTATTTCCATGACGAGAATCAAGACCATCCCCAAGAAAAAGAAATGCAGAGGAGGAGCTAAGATGGTGGAGGAATAGGACAGGGAGATCACTCCCCCCACCACAAATTCATAGAAAGATCATTTGAACGCTGAGCAAACTCCACAAAACAACTTCTGATAGCTAGCAGAGGACATCAGGCACCCAGAAAAGCGACACATTGTCTTTGAAAGGAGGTAGGACAAAATATAAAAGATAAAAAGAGGGACAAAAGAGTTACGGACGGAGATCCATCCAGGAAGGGAGTCCTAATAGAGAAAGTTTCCAAACACCAGGAAACCCTCTCACAGGCAGGTCTGGGGGAAGTTTTTGAATCTCGGAGGGCAACCTAACTGGGAGGAAAAATAAATAAAATCCAGAAATTACATGCCTAAAAGCAACTCCCAGCAAAAAGTACCCCAGACCCTCGCATCCGCCACCAGTAAGTGGGGGCTGAATGGAGAGGAGTGGGTGGTATTGCTTAGGGTAAGGGCTGGGCCTGACTTTTCTGAGGGCAATCGGAGGGACCTAATGTGAGATAGCAACTTAAACTGTGGGATAGCGAGAGAGAGAGAGAGAGAATTAACCTGGGAAAAGCTCTAACTGAAGGCACTGTCGGCCATTTGCAGAACAAAGGAAGGACTGAGCAATTCCAGAGAAGAGCTAGCTGGCTGTGGACCAGCCCATCCCCCGCCAGAGGCAGGAGGAAGTGGGGAGGGGAAAGGGGCAAATGCGGCCCCAGAGAGGGCATCCCCTATCAAACTGCAAACAGGCTTCCAGTTTCTAACCAAAGACTTCCTGAGATTGTGGATGGTTGACATCTGCCAGGAGGGTCGCAGCCAGAGATCAGCTCCCCAGAAGGGACATAGGCACACCAGACCAGAGCGCCTGGAAACTGAGGCTGGGACCATGGAGGGGAGAAGTCGCGCTGCACCCGGGGAGAGTGTGCTCGTCAAGCTCCTGATTCCCTGAGCTGTTCCACTGGGGAAGGCACAAAATGCAGGCCCAACCGAGTCTGTGCCTTTGTGGAGTACCTGAAAACCTGAACCTGAGCGGCTTGGGCCTGGGAAGTGTACGCAACTCAGGGCCCACTCCCTGTAGAGCAGCCTGGAGCCTGAGCAGTGTAGACGGGGAAAGCACACACCCGTGAGCGGGGGCAAACCCAGTGTGGCCGGAACACTGCGAGGGCTCCCCACACAGGCCAGTGACATTTGTCTGCAGTGCCCCTCCCTCCCCAAAGCACGGCTGAACAAGCAAACCTAAACAAGACACCACCTCCTCCCCTCCCACTTGTGTCAGGGCAGAAATTAGACATTGTAGAGACCTGCAAACAGAAGCCAGATAAACGAAGGGAACCACTTTAGAACTGACAGGTGCAACAGATTAAAATCCCTGTAGTTAACACTGACTACACTGGAAGGGGCCTATAGATATCAAGAAGTGTAAGCTGGAGCAAGGAGCTATCCAAAACTGAACTGAACCCACACTGCCTGCAACAGCTCCAGAGAAATTCCTAGATATATTTTTACTATTATTATTTTTTAATAAAAAAATTTCTAAGTCCTCTATTACTCCTTAATTTTCATTTTTATAACCCACTATAACCTTGCAAAGAAAAAGGGGAGGACCCTATTTTTACAGCAAATTTCATATATATTTCTTTTTTGTTTGTTTTTTTTTTTAATATTGTATTTTTAAGAGGCTAACCTCTATTCTAGATTTTTAGTCTTTGTTTTTCAGTATTTGATATCAATTTTGGACATTTAAGAATCCAACCTTCAGTACCCCTTTTTACTCAGGAGTGTGATTACTGGTTTGATTACTCTCTCTCCCTTTTGATGCCCCTTTTTCTCCTCCAGATCACCTCTATTTCCTCCCTCCTCCCTCTCTTTTCAATCCAATTCTGTGAATCTCTGTGGGTGTTCTGTGCTGTGGAGAACACTTAGGGAACAGCATACTGCCTAGATCTGCCTCTCTTTTCATGAAGCCCCCCTTTTCTCCTCCTTCTCACCTCTATCTTCTTCCTCCCTCTCCTCTCCTTCATGTAACTCTGTGAACCTCTCCGGGTGTCCCTCACGGTGGAGAATCTTTTCACCATTAACCTAGAAGTTATTGGAGCTGTATGGATGGAGAAGTCTTGAGGCTACTAGAAGAATAAGACTGAAATCCAGAGGCAAGAGGCTTAAGCCCAAAACCTGAGAACACCAGAGAACTCCTGACTACAAGGAACATTAATTAATAAGAGATCATCCAAAAGCGTCCATACCTACACTGAAACCAACCACCACCCAAGAGACAATAAGTTCCAGAGCAAGACATACCACGCAAATTCTCCAGCAAAGCAGGAACATAGCCCTGAGCGTCAACATACAGGCTGCCCAAAGTCACACCAAACCCATAGACCCATCTAAAAACTCACTACTGGACACTCCATTGCACTCCAGAGAGAAGAAATCCAGCTCCACCCACCAGAACATCGGTGCAAGCTTCCCTAACCAGGAAACCTTCACAAGCCAATTATCCAACCCCACCCACTGGGAGAAACCTCCACAATAAAAAGGAACCACAGACTACCAGAATACAGAAAGGCCACCCCAAACCCAGCAATCTAAATAAGATGAAAAGGCAGAGAAATACCCAGCAGGTAAAGGAACATGAAAAATGCCCACCAAGCCAAACGAAAGAGGAGAAGATAGGGAATCTATCTGAAAAAGAATTTAGAATAATGATAATAAAAATGATCCAAAATCTTGAAAACAAAATGGAGTTACAGATAGACAGCCTGGAGACAAGGATTGAGAAGATGCAAGACATGTTTAACAAGGACCTAGAAGAAATAAAAAAGAGTCAATTAAAACTGAATAATGCAATAAATGAGATCAAAAACACTCTGGAGGGAATCAACAGTAGAATAATGGAGGCAGAAAATAGGATAAGTGAGGTAGAAGATAAAATGGTAGAAATAAATGAAGCAGAGAGGAAAAAAGAATCAAAAGAAATGAGGACAGCCTCAGGGACCTCTGGAACAATGTGAAACACCCCAACATTCGAATCATAGGAGTCCCAGAAGAGGAAGACAAAAAGAAAGGCCATGAGAAAATACTCGAGGAGATAATAGCTGAAAACTTCCCTAAAATGGGGAAGCAAATAGTCACACAGGTCCAAGAAACCCAGAGAGTCCCAAACAGGATAAATCCAAGGCAAAACACCCCAAGACACATATTAATCAAATTAACGAAGATCAAACACAAGAAACAAATATTAAAAGCAGCAAGGGAGAAACAACATATAACACACAAAGGGATTCCCATAAGGATAACAGCTGATCTTTCAACAGAAACTCTTCAGGCCAGAAGGGAAAGGCAAGACATACTTAAAGTAATGAAAGAGAATAACCTACAACCTAGATTACTGTACCCAGCAAGGATCTCATTCAGATATGAAGGAGAATTCAAAAGCTTTACAGACAAGCAAAAGCTGAGAGAATTCAGCACCACCAAACCAGCTCTTCAACAAATGCTAAAGGATCTTCTCTAGACAGGAAATGCAGAAAGGTTGTATAAACGTGAACCCAAAACAACAAAGTAAATGGCAACGGGACCACACCTATCAATAACTACTTTAAATGTAAATGGGTTGAATGCCCCAATCAAAAGACGAAGACTGGCTGAATGGATACAAAAGCAAGACCCCTATATATGCTGTCTACAAGAGACCCACCTCAAAACAAGGGACACAGACTGAAAGTGAAAGGCTGGAAAAAAATATTTCACACAAATGGAGACCAAAAAAAATCAGGAGTCGCAATACTCATATCGGATAAAATAGACTTTAAAATAAAGGCTGTGAAAGAGACAAAGAAGGACACTACATAATGATCAAAGGTTCAGTCCAAGAAAAAGATATAACAATTATAAATACATATGCACCCAACATACTGCTACTGCTAAGTCACTTCAGTCGTGTCTGACTCTATGCGACCCCATCTCTGGGATTCTCCAGGCAAGAATACTGGAGTGGGTTGTCATTTCCTTCGCCAATTCATAAAAATGAAAAGTGAAAATGAAGTCGCACAGTCATGTCCGACTCTTCGCGACCCCATGGATTGCAGCCTAGCAGGCTCCTCTGTCCATGGGATTTTCCAGGCAAGAGTACTGGAGTGGGGTGCCATTGGAGGACCACAATATGTAAGGCAATTGCTAACAAATGTGAAAGGGGAAATTAACAATAACACAATAATAGCGGGTGACTTTAATACCCCACTCACACCTATGGATAGATCAACTAAACAGAAAATTAACAAGGAAACACAAAGTTTAAATGGCAAAGTGGACCATCTAGACCTAATTGATATCTATAGGACAATTCACCCCAAAACAATCAATTTCACCTTTTTCTCAAGTGCACACGGAACCTTCTCCAGAATAAATCACATCCTGGGCCATAAATCTAGCCTTGGTAAATTCAGAAAAATTTGAAATAATTTCAGTCATCTTTTTGACCACAATGCAGTAAGATTAGATCTCAGTTACAGGAAAAAGACTATTAAAAATTCAAATATATGAAGGCTAAATAATACGCTTCTGAATAACCAACAAATCATAGAAGAAATCAAAAAAGAAATCAAAATATGCATAGAAAGGAATGAAAGTGAAAACACAACAACCCAAAACCTATGGGACACTGTAAAAGCAGTACTAAGGGGAAGGTTCATAGCATTACAGGCTTACCTCAAGAAACAAGAAAAAAGTAAAATAATAATAACCTAACTCTACACCAAAAGCAACTAGAGAAGGAAGAAATGAAGAACCCCAGGGTTAGTAGAAGGAAAGAAATCTTAAAAATTAGGACAAAAATAAATGCAAAAGAAACAAAAGAGGCCATAGCAAAAATCAGCAAAGCTAAAAGCTGGTTTTTTGAAAAGGTAAATAAAATTGACAAGTTGTTAGCCAGACTCAGGAAGAAACAAAGGGAGGAGAACCAAATCAAGAAAATTAGAAATAAAAATGGAGAGATCACAACAGACAACACTGAAATACAAAGGATCATAAGAGACTACTACCAGCAGCTCTATGCCAATAAAATGGACAACTTGGATGAAATGGACAAATTCTTAGGAAAGTATAACTTTCCAAAACTGAACCAGGAAGAAATAGAAGATCTTAACAGACCCACCACAAGCATGGAAATCGAAACTGTAATCTGAAATCTTCCAGCAAACAAGAGGCCAGGACCAGATGGCTTTACAGCTGAATTCTACCAAAAATTTAGAGAAAAGCTAACACCTATCTTACTCAAACTTTTCCAGAAAATTGCAGAAGAAAGTAAACTTCCAAACTCCTTTTATGAGGCCACAATCACCCTAATACCAAAACCAGACAAAGATGCCACACAAAAAAGAAAACTACAGGCCAATATCACTGATGAACATAGACGCAAAAATCCTTAACAAAATTCTAGAAAACAGAATCCAATAACATATTAAAAAGATTATATGTCATGACCAAGAGGGCTTTATCCCAGGAATGCAAGGATTCTTTAATATCCACAAATCAATCAATGTAATACACCACATTAACAAATTGAAAGATAAAAAGACATATGATTATCTCAATAGATGCAGAAAAAGCCTTTCACAAAATTCAACATCCATTTATGTTAAAAACTCTCCATAAAGCAAGAATAGAAGGAAAATACCTTAACATAATAAAAGCTATATATGAGAAACCCACAGTAAACCTTACCCTCAATGGTGAAAAATTGAAAGCATTTCCCCTAAAGTCAGGAACAAGACAAGGGTGCCCACTGTCACCATTACTATTCAACATAGTTTTGGAAGTGTTGGCCACAGCATTCAGAGCAGAAAAAGAAAAAAAATGGAATCTAGATAGTAAAAGAAGAAGTAAAACTCTCACTGTTTGAAGTTGACATGATCCTCTACATAGAAAGACTCTACATACATGATCCTCTACATAGAAAACCCTAAAGACTCTACCAGAAAATTACTAGAGCTAATCAATGAATATAGTGAAGTTGCACAATATATAATTAACACACAGAAATCCCTTGCATTCCTATACACTAACAATGAGAAAACAGAAAGAGAAATTAAGGAAACAATACCACCCACCATCGCAACAAAAATAATAAAATACTTCAGAGTATATCTACCTAAAGAAACAAAAGACCTATATATAGAAAACTATAAAACACTGATGAAAGAAATCAAAGAGGACACAAATAGATGGAGAAATATTCAATGCAATCCTTATAAAGCTACCAACGGTATTTTTCACAGAACTAGAACAAATAATTTCACAATTTGTATGGAAATATAATAATTTCAAATAGCCAAAGTAATCTTGAAAAATAAGAATGGAACTGGAGGAATCAACCTGCCTGACGTCAGGCTCTACTACAAAGCCACAGTCATCAAGAGAGTATGGTACTGGCACAAAGACAGAAATATAGATCAATGGAACAGAATAGAAAGCCCAGAGATAAATCCACGTACCTATGGACACCTTATCTTCGACAAAAGAGGCAAGAACATACAATGGAAAACTGGTCAACCATTTGTAAAAGAACGAAACTAGAACACTTTCTAACACCATACAAAAAATAAACTCAAAATGGATTAAAGATCTAAATGTAAGACCAGAAACTATAAAACTCCTAGAGGAGAACATAGGCAAAACACTCTCCGACATAAATCACAGCAAGATCCTCTATGACCCACCTCCCAGAATATTGGAAATAAAAGCAAAAATAAACAATTGGGACCTAATGAAACTTAAAAGCTTTTGCACAACAAAGGAAACTATAAGCAAGGTGAAAAGACAGCCTTCAGAATGGGAGAAAATAATAGCAAATGAAGAAACATACAAAGGATTAATCTCAAAAATATACAAGCAACTTCTGCAGCTCAATTCCAGAAAAATAAATGATGCAATCAAAAAATGGGCCAAAGAACTAAACAGACATTTCTCCAAAGAAGACATACAGATGGCTAACATACACATGAAAAGATGCTCAACATCACTCATTATCAGAGAAATGCAAATCAAAACCACAATGAGGTACCATTACCATTACATGCCAGTCAGAATGGCTGCTATCCAAAAGTTTACAAGCAATAACTGCTGGAGAGGGTGTGGAGAAAAGGGAAACCTCTTACACTGTTGGTGGGAATGCAAACTAGCACAGCCACTGTGGAGAACAGTGTAGAGATTCCTTAAAAAAACTGGAAATAGAACTGCCATATGACCCAGCAATCCCACTCCTGGGCATACACAGTGAGGAAACCAGATCTGAAAGAGACATGTGCACCCCAATGTTCATCACAGCACTGTTTATAATAGCCAGGACATGGAAGCAACCTAGATGCTCATCAGCAGACAAATGGATAAGAAAGCAATGGTACATATACACAATGGAATATTACTCAGCCATTAAAAATAATACATTTGAATCAGTTCTAATGAGATGGATGAAACTGGAGCCCACCATACAGAGTGAAGTAAACCAGAAAGCTAAATACAAATACAGTATACTAAAACATATATATGAAATTTAAAAAGATGGTAATGATAACCCTATATGCAGGACAGAAAAAGAGACATAGATGTATAGAACAGACTTTTGGACTCTGTGGGAGAAGGCAAGGGTGGGATGATCTGAGAGAATAACATTGAAACATGTATATTATCAAGTGTGCAACAGATCGACAGCCCAGGTTGGATGCATGAGACAAGTGCTCAGGGCTGGTGCACTGGGAAGACCCAGAGGGATGGGATGGGGAGGGAGGTGGGAGGGGGGATCAGAATGGGGAACACATGTAAATCCATGGCTGATTCATGTCAATGTATGGCAGCGACCACTACAATATTGTAAAGTAATTAGCCTCCAACTGATAAAAATAAATGAAAAAAAAAAGAAAGAAAAGAAAAAGAAATGTGCAAACAAGCAAAATGGCTGTCTGAAGAGGTGTTACAAATAGCTGTGAAAAGAAAGGAAGTGAAAAGCAAAGGAGAAAAGGAAAGATATATACATTTGAATGCAGAGTTCCAAAGAATAGCAAGGAGAGATAAGAAAGCCTTCCTCAGTGATCAATGCAAAGAAATAAAGGAAAACAATAGAATAAGAAAGACTAGAGATCTCTTCAAGAAAATTAGAGATACCAAGGGAACATTTCATGCAAAGATGGGTTCAATAAAAGACAGAAATGGGAGGGACCTAACAGAAGCAGAAGATATTAAGAAGTGGTGGCAAGAATACACAGAAAGACTGTACAAAAAAGATCTTCATGACCCAGAAAATCTTGATGGTGTGGTTACTTACCTTCACACCCTGCAATGTAAAGTCAAGTGGGCCTTACGAACAAAGCTAGTGGAGGTGATGGAATTCCAGTTGAGCTATTTCAAATCCTGAAAGATGATGCTGTAAAAGTGCTGCATGCAATATGCCAACAAATTTACAAAACTCAGCAGTGGCCACAGGACTGGAAAAGATCAGTTTTCATTCCAATCCCAAAGAAAGGCAATCCCAAAGAATGCTCAAACTATCACACAATTGCACTCATCTCACAGGCTAGTAAAGTAATACTCAAAATTCTCCAAGCCAGGCTTCAGCAACACATGAACTGTGAATTTCCAGATGTTCAAGCTGGTTTTAGAAAATGCAGAGGAACCAGAGATCAAATTGCCAACATCTGCTAGATCATTGAAAAAGCTAGAGAGTTCCAGAAAAACATCTATTTCTGCTTTGTTGACTATGTCAAAGCCTTTGACTGTGTGGATCACAATAAACTGTGGAAAATTCTGAAAGAGATGGGAATACCAGACCACCTGACCTGCCTCTTGAGAAACCTGTATGCAGGCCAGGAAGCAACAGTTAGAACTGGACATGGGACAACAGACTGGTTCCAAGTAGGAAAAGGAGTATGTCAAAGCTGTATATTGCCACCCTGCTTATTTAACTTATATGCAGAGTACATCATGAGAAATGCTGGGCTGGATGAAGCACAAACTGGAATAAAGATTGCCACAAGAAATATCAATAACCTCAGATATGCAGATGACACCACCCTTATGGCAGAAAGTGAAGAAGAGCTAAAGAGCCTCTAGATGAAAGTAAAAGAAGAGAGTGAAAAACTTGACTTAAAGTTCAACATTCAGAAAACTAAGATCATGGCATCCTGTCCCATCACTTCATGTTATCAGAATAGTGGAGACTGATTGATTATTGACATATGCGGAGATGCTGATAGTGCCTTGCATCTAAAGTCTTGCTCTAAATTAGCATCTAGTAGATACTCAGGTAACATTTGATACATTAGTCAATCTAAGGTATTTATTGCTCAGCTGCTCAGATGTGTATGACTCTTTAAAACCCTTCAACTGCAATCAGGCTCTTCTGAGATTTTTCAGGCAAGAATCCCAGAGTGGGTTGCTATTTCTGTCTCCAGGGGATCTTCCCAACCCAGTGATCGAACTCATCTTATTGCAGGTGAATTATTTACTGCTGAGTCATTGGGGAAGCCCAATCTACAGTATACATAAATGAAAAGACTTATGATATATTTTCTGATGTATAATCATAGTGATGACCACAGGAAAACCAAGCTTCTCTTTTACCCCTTCCCTCCCTCTCTTTCTCTCATCCACATGAGACAGCTCAGTGACAGAAAAAATATAAACTCCATAGTTAATCAACTCATAACTTAGAATCTTTGCTCTGCCAAGTACTAATTTTATCATCTCGTATAACTTAAACTGAATCTGAATTTATCTGTTGATGTGTATTGTATACCTGTGTTCTAGTGTTTAGGAATTACATGAGATGTTAAAGCATAAAATTAGTGTTCAAGAAATAATAATTCTTCCTCCTTCCTTCTTCTTTGGGGCCTTATTCTAATTCCCTGTTGACAGATAAAAGCCATCACCTCTAAAAGGAATGATGATCCAATAATACAGTTTTAGACCCTGAACAGCAAAATTCTGGAACCCAATCTGTTAATGCCAGGTGAGTCCCAGCCTGCATATATTTTTTTTCTGCCACAAACTTCTGGTCAATGGTGAAATTTAGACATACAAAGTAAACCCAATGACAGGGAAAAAGCAACCTCTTAATCTCATTGCCTCATTTTTGGACAACTGCAATGTTTTCCAGCATATGGCCTTGCTTTCAGGCTTTTCCTCTACCCTGTCTCTACCAGATTAATCTTCCTCCAGTTTTCCTCTCATAATCCCTCTTCTTGCTCACAATCCTTCCATGGTTCCCTGTACCTGAGGATGGACGTCCCAGCTTGTTCACTTGCCATATCAGAACTCTTTGCATTTGGTCAAATCAACTTTCCTACTTTTCATCATCTTTTTTTATTCAAATGTTATGCATTTTCAGGAGTGAAGACTCCAGCCTACATTAAATGTTCCTGTTTCATTGTCTCTGCTAATGTAATATGTAATAGACCCTGAAATTTTAACACTCCATAGACTCACTTGACTTTGATTCTGCCAGGTATCATAACAGAAGCTGGACAAATGGATTCTTGGATCAAGAATGTCTATTAGGAATGATGTAACTTCTAAAAAGGTGACAATTGTACTGTTAACTCAAGCAGTTCCACCCAAAATTCTAAATACTAGACATTTGGATAATTAATGGAAACTTTTAATCTCTTCCACTGGTATTTAATGGCAATCCCTGATTACCTTATCATGATGGTAATAATTGCTTTACTCCTACCTGAACCCTTTCCTCCATGTATTTACCTCTGCTAATCCACTTCTATGAGTCCTTAGTGAACACAAATCTTCACGACTATAGTCTTGGCATTCTATCTAGTGAAAGATTACATTTTAATATATTTCTCATTTTAACAACTCATTATTAATAGTTCCATTAAAGCAGTTCATGTTGGGTTTGGTGAACCTGAATTTTGACGTTCCTATTTCTGCCATGATTTCATCAAGTAGTGTATGCATGTGAAGAGTGTACATAGTAAACAAAGTTTTCCAGTTTAACTCATGATTAAAACTAAAACCTCCAGCAACAGCTTGTGTTCCTTTTTTGCTTATCCTCTCCAACCTGTAGCTAAGAACTCCCTTCTGGGGGACAGCATGCAGAAAGTTTGCTGCCAAAATGAACTGTGACTAGACCTAATGGCTAGGGACAATTGATTTCTTGCTGTCTCTGTGGTGGGTGGTTGGAGAAGTAGTCAAAGTTGCTGCTCCAGTCAGTCTCTTAAATGTCCAAAGTTTCACCATGTTCAACTAGTCAGTAAGATCTGTGGGAAGTGTGTAACAATAGATTGAAAACATCCAAAATATGATGAGAAGAATATACACTGAAGAATCTTGTCACTGAGAATGTACAGTAGTCTGAATGCTCTTAATGTGTTTTGCACCTTGCAAGCTTAGTTGTTAATTATATTGTTTGGTAATACTGTTTTTAAAAGTTTAATATATCCTTTCAGTAGCAGTAAGTCAAAATTTTAAAATGAATGTTTAATCACAAAGTACTAAAATTAGTTTTTCAAGAATGTTAATAAACATGTACAAAATGCAGGTGTAACCATTATGAGAGCTATAGTGTTATTAGTGAAAGGGAAAATTGCTCAGTTGTGTCCGACTCTTTGCGACCCCTGGACTATACAGTCCATGGAATTCCTCAGGTCAGAATACTGGAGTAGGTAGCCTTACCCTTCTCCAGGGGATCTTCCCAACCCAGGGATCAAAGCCAGGTCTCCCGAATTGCAGGCAGATTATTTACCAACTGAACTACTAGGAAGCCCATAGTGTTATTAAGAACCACACAAAAGCAGAGGCTAGAAGTCTGATGAAGATGCATCAATATTTATTTCAAAAGTCAGTTCTTATTTAAGAAGATTGCACTTAAAGATAATGTTTTAGCAAATTATCTCCAGAAGGAACATTTACATATTACTCAGTAAAGCACAATTTTTCTCTTAGATCAATTGACTCATTTTCTAAAATAATGTATTTTTAATTCTAATATTTCTTGCACACATGCTAAAAAGAGTAGTTGCTGAAAATGAATTGGCTCTGTTATAAGAAAAACTTCCATCAGTTAAATAATATGAAAAACAGAGAGGATTTCTAACAAACAGACCTGTACCAATAAAAGAAATCTAAATGGAAAAAGAAAATTAAAAAAAAAAAAAAGAGGTTTGAGCACAAGGATAGTGACCCCACAGGGAAACAGAACTGTGGGAAAAGATAAAGAACAATAGAAGAGGTATATGCAAAAAAAAAAAGTGTGTTTTTAGATTTTAGAACTATTGAAAAAAAATTAAAATTACTAAATGTTCTTATACTAAGTCAAAATAACATGCCTTTAGAATATCTAGGATTAATTCTGAATGAATAATGAAAGAATGTATCAGTCATAAGTTAATAGAAAAATGATACTGATGAAAATATCTAATTAATTTAGAAGGTAAAAAGATAAAATGGAACATTGAAAAGATATTATAGAAAACAAATAGTAATACAGTAGATAAAAGACAAAATGAGTCAATGTTTATATAAAATTGGTTTTATATAAAAGAGCATGCTTTCAGAAATGATTAAAACAGAATTTTGATAACTGGGCGTTATTAATACAAAAAAACCCAAACTGTTGCTCTGCAAAAACTCACATAGGTAGGATGAAAGACAAACTACAGACTAGGTGAAAACATTTGCAAACCACATATTCAGCAAAGTACTACTATATATAATATATAAAGGACTCCAAACATTTAACAGTTTAGAAATTTAAAATTAAAATTAGAAAATGACCAAAGTCGTGAACAGAAATTTCAACAAAGAGATATACAGATGGAAAGTAAGCCCATGAAATGATGTTTAGCATAATTACCCACCAAGGAGATGCAAATTAAAATCACAATGAGATATCAATATAGACATATCAGAGCAACTAAAGCAAAATTTTTAAAAAATAGTGACAACATCAAATACTTTTTGGGCAAAGGAAAACTGAACCCCTCCTGTATTGTTATTGGGACTATAATACGATCCATCATTCAAGAAAACAGACCACCACCACTTATGACAAATGTGATACTCCAGTGCAATATGTAAAAGTTATTATATTTAACATACTGTTTTAATTGGCTTCCACATGGGAAGAATAATGTATCTTGGCCCCTACTTCCCAGTTTACACAAAAATCAATTTCAGGTGGATTGCTCATGTAAATATAGAAAGCAAAACTATTATACTCTAAGAATACAACATAAAATATATCTCCATGGCTTGATGGTAGGAAGATATTCTTAAATAGGGAATAGAAGTGCTAATATTTTAGAAAACTACTGCTAACCACACTAAAATTGAGAATCTGCATTTATCAGAGGACATTGTTAAGTGTTAAAAGGCCAGTGCATAGAGCAGAGATTATATATAATAAATACATCTAGCAATGGTCATTTATCCAAAATATATAATACATAGTTTCACAGGGCAAAAGACAAGAGCAATCATTGAAAGGGCCATAGAAAGTAATAAAAATGACAAAATCCATTAATCATCTGGGAAATGTAAATTAACACGCAATAATTGCAGCTATATTGTTTGCAAAGGAGGCTTCATTAACTTCTTAGTTTCTGTAGGCATGGATTTTTGAAATGAGAATTAGTTTTTCCTTCCATGAGAGGATAACATGAATTTCCACAAGACTGACAAGCTTCCATACAAGACACCAGAAGGCCTTGAATCTGAAATGACCTTGTAACTCACTTTGACCAGTAGAACGTGGAAGAAGTGTTGCTGAAGACCTCCTAGGAATGCTGCAGCCACCATGCAAAGAAGCCCAGGCCAGCCCCCTTGAAGATGACAGAACATCTGGAGAGGGAAGCAGAGCCAGTCATGACTATGAAATATCACACATGTGACTGTAGCCATGATGGCCCAGTACCAGTTTAGCCTCTGGATGACTACAGCAGCATGGGTGTTCCCTGGAAACACTAGCAAAAGCACTGCCTTAAACAATAGGCCAAAACTTTTGACCCATATAATTGGCCCATGTAGTAAAATAGTGGTTATTTAAGCTTGTAAGTTTTGGTGTATTTTGTTACACAGCAATTGCTAACTAAAACAATGATGCAGCACTGCCCACTTACCATAGTTGCTAAAATGAAAAACAAAGACAATACCAAATGCAGAGCATCGGGAACTCTTACACCATAGAGGTGAACAGCACTTGACAGTATCTACTAAAGTCAGATATACACATACTCCAGCACCCAACAATTCTACTCCTTAGTTACATGCTCAAGATAAAATGCATCTAAAACCTATGTAAAAATGTTTATTGCAGCACTATTTATAAACGTGAAAACTGCAATAGCTCAGATATCCTTTTAAAGTAAAATGGATAAAAAAAAGTAATTGTGATATATTCCTACATTATTATACAGACATGAGAACAAACCACAATTATATACAAATACACAGCTATACATATAAGCATCAAAAGCATAATCTTAAGAGAAACATGTGCAATTGAATTTTTATAAAGTTCAAAAGTGAGCAAAGTAGTCCATGTTGTCAACAGTGAGGAGAGTAGTTAAATTTGAGTGGGAAGTGTGGGGAGGCAACACAAGGAGGCTTTTGGAGTGCTAGTAACACTTAATCTCTTGCTGCGAATGCTGGTTGCGTGCTTGCTAAGTCACTTCAGTCGTGTTCAATTCTTTGCCACTCCATGGACTGTAGCACACCAGGCTCCTCTGTCCATGGAATTCTCAGGCAAGAATACTGGGTTGCCATTTCCTCCTCCAGGGGATCTTCCTGACCTGGACTTATTTACTTTGTGAGAATTCATCAAACTCTACACTTAACAATCAGTGAACATCAGTGTGTGTGTGTGTATATATGTATATAAAATATATAGTAACATATATATATTATTTTTCAATACAATTTACAAAAGGTAAAACATACAATGAAAGAGAATACCTTCTTCAGAAAAATAGTAGTGTCTTGTTATTAGAAAGATATGACTGAAAAGTTGGTTGAACTGCATGAATAGAAACCAAGGATATAAGATGTCCACATAATTGATATAAATTTGTTTTTGTAATTTTTGTTTTAAAGTTAATTTATATAGATTATATTTTAAATTATTTTAAAATAGATTTTGAATAGGACAATTTTGTGGCTTCAACAATACAATACAACTAATTTGTAATCAATAAATAGTTTTTAAACCTTAGATATTTTTAATGCTTTCTCTCATGCTCAAATGTTTCCAATTTTGAAACAAAAATTATATGGTTACACATCGATCATGTGCCACATGTTTTTTCACATACTAACATCTGGGGTTTTATTTCTATTTGCTGATGGTTGCTCTTGAGTTTATTTTTAAATAATTTTTCTATAAATGTTTTCTCTGTCTAATAAATTTCATGACTATTTGCTTCACTTGCTAAACCAGATGGTTTGGGGTATACAGTTCAGTTCAGTTCATTTGCTCAGTTGTGTCCAACTCTTTGTGAGCCCATGGACTGCAGCATGCCAGGCCTCCCTGTCCACTACCAACTCCCGGAGTTTACCCAAACTCATGTCTATTGAGTCAGTAATACCATCCAACCACTCATCCTCTGTCATCCACTTCTCCTCCAGCCTTCAATCTTTCCTGGCATCAGGGCCTTTTCCAATGAGTCAGTTCTTCCTATTAGGTGGCCAAAGTATTGGTGTTTCAGCTTCAGAATCAATACTCCCAATGAAAATTCAAGACTGTATTCCTTTAGGATGGACTGGTTGGTTCTCCTTACAGTCCAAGGGACTCTCAAGAGTCTTCAACACCACAGTTCAAAAGCATCAATTCTTTGGCTCTCAGCTTTCTTTATAGTCCAAATCTCACATCCATACATGACTACTGGAAAAACCATAGCTTTGACTAAATGGATCTTTTTTTGAAAAATAATGTCTCTGCTTTTTAATATGCTGTCTAGGTTGGTCATAGCTTTTCTTCCAAGGAGGAATCATCTTTTAATTTCATGCCTGCAGTCACCATCTGCTGTGATTTTGGCCCCCCAAAAATATAGTCTGCCACTGTTTCCACTGTTTCCCCATCTATTTGCCGTGAAGTGATGGGGCCAGATGTCATGATCTTAGTTTTCTGAATGTTGAGCTTTAAGCCAACTTTTTCACTCTCCTCTTTCACTTTCATCAAGAGGCTCTTTAGTTCTTCTTCACTTTCTGCCATAGGGTGGTTTCTGCCTATCTGAGGTTATAGATATTTCTTGTGGCAATCTTGATTCCAGCTTGTGCTTCCTCCAGCCCAGCATTTCTCATGATGTACTCTGCGTATAAGTTAAATAAGCAGGGTGACAATATACAGCCTTGATGTACTCCTTTCCCGATTTGGAACCAGTCTGTTGTTCCATGTCCAGTTCTAACTGTTGCTTCCTGGCCTGCATACAGGTTTCTCAAGAGGCAGGTCAGGTAGTCTGGTATTCCCATCTCTTTAAGAATTTTCCACGGTTTGTTGTGATCCACACAGTCAAAGGCTTTGGCATAGTCAATAAAGCAGAAGTAGATGTTTTTTTCTGGAACTCTCTTGCTTTTTTGATGATCCAACAGATGTTGGCAATTTGATCTCTGGTTCCTCTGCCTTTTCTAAATCCAGCTTGAACATCTGGAAGTTCATGCTTCACATACTGTTGAAGCCTGGCTTGGAGAACTTTGAGCATTACTCAAAATGGTTTGGGGTATGCTCTCCTTCTAGTCACTGTTTCTTAACTGCTCAGAATTAGAGCCTTCATCACAAATCTCTTGAGAATTCTGCATCTCCTCTTTGAGAACAGTGTCCCATCTCTTCCACTCACACACATTTTCTTGCAGTGTCAGGGATCATTACGAGATCCGATCTGAAGGGATCCTCTGGTGGTCTTTAAGCCAGGTGCTGTTGTGTGGCCCACTTCCTGAGCTGGGAAGACCCACTTTCCAGCAGAGCCTGGAGGTTATAGGAGGGTGTGCCCCTCTACATGTTGCCTGGCGACCTCCTGGGTGGCCTCCCACCACATCCCATGGTGGCCTCACCACTTCCGTATGTGGGGCTGGCTTTGCATCTTGTCACCTCTAACTGCCCTCCTGCTTCCACTCCTTACAGATTCTGGAGAAACCCCATCGGCACCTTGAACTCTCACTTAGCCTATGTGGAATCCTCTCTTTCCTCTGATTTTCTTTGCCACTTGGACCTTGATGAATTTACCTCTGTTTTTTTGTATTACTTATTTTTATCTGTAGCTTTCCTATCTCACCAAGAATATTACATATTTTCTAGGTTTATGGCCATGATTTGAGATGAACCCCATTTCAACAAGATAATCACAATATAAAGAAAAAAATTGTATTTAGTGCTTCATGGATGTCCAACATTATACTTGATTTAAAAAAATTTCCCTTGTGCCAACTCCTACTGTGTTGAAGATATTGGCTATGGATGAAGGAAGTGTTAAACACAGAGGCTCAATGACTTGCCTAAGATCTCTTGGCACGATGTGACAGAATTAAAATAGGTACTCTGGTCTGGTATGGGACTCTAGCACATGCCTTGTTCTAGCCAGCTTCTTAGGCCATTGCTATGTCTAGTTCTGACAGTAAACCCAGCTGACTGTGGTGAATTCTTTTTTTTTTTTTTCCTTCCTGCGTTTATTTCTTTTTGTTTCTCAATACACCACAGCAAACATCAGTTTGGCATCATGTGTTGAAAACTTTTTAATCTCTAGATTTACATGATACCTATTCAAAACTCAGATAAAATACAGTGATTTTTTTAAACTCAGATAAAATACAGAGAATTGATCATCTCTTATAGAATTATTTATTTAAAAAAAGCCAAATGTACACATGTACAGGTAATGCACATATTAAAGATGGGGGAACTTTAAAAATCTGATCTCATGGAGCCTGCCTCATTATGGGCTCCCTGGGTGCCTGCTTGGAGGTGTCCACGTATACATGTTACTGAACTCTAGTCCCACTACTTGCTTGATGATTGAAAATTGATACCTGTGGGGCAAGTATTGTTTATTGCTTTTAATCAGGAAGCCAGCATCTTGGAAGAAGGTGAACTCTGTCTAGTTCAGTTCAGTCGCTCAGTCATGTCTGACTTTTGTGACCCCATGGACTGCAACATACCAGGCAACATACCAGGCTTCCCTATCTATCACCAACTCCCAGAGCTTTCTTTTTTTTTCCCTCCCAGAGCTTTCTCTAACTCATGTCCATCTAGTCGGTGATGTCATCCAATCATCTCATCCTCTGTCATCCCCTTCTCCTCCTGCCTTCAATTCTTTCCCAGGATCAGGGTCTTTTCCAATGAGTCAGTTCTTCACATCTGGTGGCCATAGTATTGGAGTTTCAGCTTCAACATCAGTCCTTCCAATGAATATTCAGGACTGATCTCCTTTAGGATGGACTGGTTTGTTCTCCGTGCAGTCTGCACTGGTTCTAGGGCATGTGGGCTTCAGCAGTTACAGCATACAGCTCAGTAGTTGTGGCACATGGGCTTAGTTGCCCCACGACATGTGGAATCTTCCCAGATCAGGGAATATGTGTCCCCTGCATTGGCAGATGGACTTCCTTACACTTTACCACCAAAGAAGTCCAAGGTGAACTCAAATCCCCAAAACTCTGAAGATTCTGCTCAGCCACGAAAGTTTTTAAAGGGAAAGCAGGAAGTAATCTTAGCTAATTATTGAGATAAGGGATCAAACTCATAGTCATCTCCCAGTGTTTGCATGCTTGTTGACTCCTAGTGATCTTTCTTTAGATGCCATCTTGTTCACACAATGTGTACACAAGCTACCTTGTTCACACAGTCTATTTGCAAGATGACTGCTTGCTTGGTCATCTGTTAATTACTTATTCTTCATTTCTACTTCTTTGATGAAGGAAAGAACCAACAAATTAGGCAAGGTACAGTGTGATCAAAAGATTCAAAAGTTGTGCTTGGGCTGGAGATGAGCAGAGCATGGCCTGCTGTTTTAAGGTTGGTTACAATACAGATCTGCTAAAGTGACAAGACAAAAGGAGCTTCCTGCAGATAGCTCTTTCACCAAAAAAAAAAAAAAAAGCTGCTTGCATCCACTTTACAAACAAAGGTGAGAACCATAGAGAAGGGGCCATTTCATGGTAAATAGAAACTTCAGTACCTCTGCCATTGTTTCTTGGGGTGAAATATTTCAACATAGGACAGAAATAACTGTGGTCCCACAGAGATGCTGCAGAAACCTCTTCTTTTCTATTAATAGCTACTTTTAATGGTTTGCTTTCCTGGAGCAGTTTCCTCCTGTAGGGGGAGAACACTCTGCATGGAAAAACCAGCTGCTAGACAGACACTCAGGGCTTCACAGGTAGTGCTAGTGGTAAAGAATCTTCCAGTCAGCACAGGAAATCTAAGAGATGTGGGTTCAATCCATGGGAAGGGAAGGTCCCCTGGAGGAGGCAATGGCACCCCACTCCACCATTCTTGCTGAGAGAAGTCTGGCAGGCTTCAGCCCATGGGGTCACAAAGAGACAGACACTTAGAAGAAGCTGAGTCTCAGGCTTCCTCTCTTCATCAAACATGCAGTACAGTACAGTGGTTCTAACTCAGGGGGAAAAGCCTGAAAACAATATTAAAATTAATCTTCTTTTCTTCTTAATAAACTCTGCAGAAAATTCTGTGGGATTAGACAGATAACAAAACAGCATGTAAAATACACAATAAATGTTCAACGTAGAACTTGGAGGTGAATTATGGAGGTCCTAAAAAGGTATATATAAATCAGATCTGGCAAAAGGCAGAGATGAGTGGGCACCAGCCATTTGTGGCTCAGAGACCATGTGAAAGACCAAAGCCTGTAGGAGACTGGGAACCCTGCTGTCATCATCTACTTTCCCGGTGAAAATATTCAGAACCTTCCCTCCAAGTGCAAGACAAAGCAGCAACTACCAGTGCAGATTCCAGCAATGGGATAATTTGCTGGCTGTGTGATCAAGGTGCATCTCGTTACTGATCTTAGTCCCTGTTTTGTACTTGGAATATCTGGATGCTATGCTCCGGGGTCGTGGGAACAATTAGACAGGAGGAGATGCAGTCTATTACATCAATGAGTCTGGTGTGTTATTGCCCAGTAAAGAATAACTATGATAGTGTTACTACCTGAGGGTATCACACAGTGAAGTTTTTTAACACTGGATGTAAGTGACTTGCTGCTCTACCATACCAGAGATGCCACAGTTCCTCCAAAGGGTGTCTCCATTTAAGGCCCAACGGTCAATGTAAAAACAAAAGACAGGACACAAAGTCTGACCCCGTCGTTTAGCATTCTGGAGCAACCAAAAGCTCCCCTCCAACCCAATCATATTTGCATCAGCGTTCTTAAATTGCATGCTGTTTTCTGAGGATCATCATGATTCAAATTTTAATAATCTTGTTGAAAAACAAATCAAGAAACGAAAAGAAAAATGAGCTGGAGATATTGTATTTCTCTGGAAGGCTACCACTAATTAAGACATCGAAAGCAATTTTAACACCATTTCTCACCACTGTGACAAATCTGACAGGTTTACAAATTAGCATTCTGGGACTCTCACACTGAAAATCCATGTTTTGTCAGATTCTGTGATGGATCACAAACGGGCTTGGTAATTGCTGCAAGTTGATACAATACCTTGCATAAAGTAAAGCACATTCTCAGGTAATTGCAGGAAACTGGCCTTTTCATTTGCATTAAAAACTATTGTTTTTGGCAGTTATGAGAATAAATGAATAACATTTTGTAAGGCTAAGTTACTAATTCTTTTTTAGATAAATTTCAGGTTCAAAAATGACTATATACCAGTCTCTGTGCTAGAAATCCAAGCCACATGGTCTACTTAGTAGGATCCTTCCAGGATATTTGGAACCCAAGATACAGATGGGAAATATTTCACAAAATGTGGGGTGACTCCAAATCAGTACTTTTCCAGCAAATAAGCTGCTCAGAATAATTTCTCATTTTATGCACGGCAGCTGCTACTGGGCTCACTGAATCCCTGTCTCCCACAGGAGAGGAATATTTCAAGGGCTGTTCTGAAAGGTCACTTCTGGCAGGAAATTTTTGATAAATCAGCAGACGTAAACCCTGGGTTGGGTTGCAATAATTTTTTTCTTTTCTTTACCTTTCTTTTTGTTTTCTTCTCCTACTCATCCTCACCCCCTTCTTTTCTTCTTCTTAATATAAAGCTATCTTGTGTAGGTAGATTGCTGAGCAGGAGGAGAGATTCAAGTTGAATTTCTATAATATCTGGGGTTGAGCTTCAAAGATTTTGAAGGTTGAGTTTCAAAATAATCTTAGATAGAGGAACCAGAAATAGAAGCATTCCTTTTCTAAATATTGTCCTTTTCCAATTCATAGATCATTCTTCCTCTTTAGCCCAAGATAAAGACTTATAATCTTAGCACTGAGATCCAGCATAATTGGATTCTAGCCATGAGTTAGGAAATTACATCCATTATCTTGTTTACTTCCATCAGTTACCAAGTAAATAGGTTTATTTATTTATTTATTTTATTTCAGAAGAAAACAAAGAAGCTCAGAGGAGTTAAGTGACTGGTTCAAGGTGATACTAGCAATAAATCAGCATTTAGCTCAAGCCTGTGTGCCTCTGGCCTGCACATTTATTCCTGTTTCACTGTGGCTTGGTTACTTTTATGGGGCTTCCCTGGTGGTGTGGCAATAAAGAATCTGCCTGCAATGCAGGAGACCCGGGTTTGATCCCTGGATCAGGAAGATCCACTGAAGAAGGAAATGCAACCCACTCCAGCATTCCTGCCTGGGAAATCCCATGGACAAAGGACACTGATGGTTACTTTTATCTGCTAGTCTGTGGAAGACACAGATCATGTCTTTGCTCTGCTTCATAAATGCCTGTGCAGTGAACCTACAGCAGTTGCTCAACATGGGTTTATTGAAAGAATAAACAAACGAATAAGCAAATGAGTGCATGAAGCTACTATTGCTCCAATCACTTGCTCAGCATTTCTCGATTTAATATCTGCAATGAACCAGGTCAGTGTCCCCAGAAGCACATCCTGAGACAGAGAGTCACGTGCACTTGATTTGTTGAGAGAGTGATCTCAGGAGAAAGAAGATAAAGGAAGAAGGATAGAACCAGGCACGGAGCTAAAGGTGTGCTCTCAACTGGAGTCTGACTTCAGCCTGATCCCACAGGGGGTTCTGGAGTGGAGAGTGGACCACAGAGTGCAGTTGAACAAGGAGCAGACTTTTCTCAGTCAGTTAGCTGTGAGCTGCCCATGTGGGAGGGAACATAATCTCCCAATCAGACAGTTCCTATCAGCCAAGGGTGATTCTCTGGAGAAAAAGGCAGCAGGAGCT
This sequence comes from Cervus canadensis, assembly GCF_019320065.1. Taxonomy (NCBI): domain Eukaryota; kingdom Metazoa; phylum Chordata; class Mammalia; order Artiodactyla; family Cervidae; genus Cervus; species Cervus canadensis. The sequence continues at coordinate 72,227,704 of NC_057400.1, forward strand.
GGGAATGAGTACTCGAGGTGAAGGGGACTGGCAGGAGCCAACAGCACCTTTTTGGGCAGACATTATTACAGTGTTACGAACATTTCCCCAGAGAAACCTCCATCAGTTTGCACTTCCAACGCCTGCAGCCCACTCTGACATTGCCATTCAGGGCCCATTCTAAGACCAGCCTCCCTCTGGATGCCTCCCTGGACCACTCAACACAGCGATCTTTCCTTTTCAGAAGTCCTACAAGTGCTTTCCTGAACCAAATGCTTATACAGTTAACCATTGCCTTTAAATGCCTTGAGACTGATATATATATATATATATGCATATGATTATGTCTTTATTAAACCTGAAAATTCCTCCAAGGCATAGATTGTGGCATCAAATGGCAACCCTTATGTTGATGCACTTGGCCATGTTAGATGTTGTCAGGGATATAGTAGAAGGCGTTGGTCCTGCATAGTAATGAATAATGATAGACTGACAGTAATAAATAATAGTGTACACTCTGTAGTGCTTTCTATTTGTCAAGCAGTGTGCTAGCACTCCAGTATCATTTCATATAATCTCCACAAATTTCTGTCAAGTAGTCTATCATTAGGAATGCTAAGATAAGAGAAAACCTGGATACAGAGTGACTCACACAAGTTAGGGATTTTTTTCATCCTGTATCTGGGAAATCTGGAGAGTATTCCTGACCTCGGTTTCAAGGCTCTCTGTGATTCTCTTGGACTTTTCTAAGTGCCTGTTACCCCATGCTCACACAGTGGCTAATGCTGCTCCCATAAGCGTCCGTTTGATTCAAGACAGGAAGGATAAGTTGTTGCTGGCTGCATCAGACAAAGTAAAACCCTTTCCAGGAGATGCAAGGAAACTTCTGCTTCCATGTAATGGCCAAACTTATGTTATAGGGCTATCCTTTCAGCAAGAAAGGCTGCAACTATGCATTTCTTTTTCTCAGATTCTTTCTCATCACAGTGGGATGAACTGCAATAAGAGAGAACAAGAATTTGGAATGTCTGTCAGGTCAACCCACAGACATTATCTGCTGCATGCAATTGCTAAATTCATCTCCATTTCACAGAATAGGAAACTGATACAATGAAGTAATTATCCAAGAACTGGTAAGCAGTGGGTCCAGTATTCATATTCAATTATGACTGTATAGTTTGCACTTTTGACTACTATTCTGTATTGACTCTAGTTACTATATCTGAGAACTACATTTCTATCTCAAAAATGATAACTCCAGGATAAGGATAATTTAGAGCACTACCTTAGAGCATTCATTATTAACAACAAAAACATATAAACCCTGGGTTAATATCTAACTCCATAAAAGACTAGTCGTGAGGAAGCTGGGTTTAGGTTGATAAGGAGAAGCTCTTATGATGTGAGTACAAAGAGGATGATGACCTGTTAAGCACAGTGATGGAGCAGACACACATGTTGAATCTTCCGTGCTTAATATAGAAGACATCCAAAAAAGCCTACTTTTTTTTTTTTTTAACCTAGGAAAGACCACCACTATTTTTTGATCTCAGAAGGCCAAGGTGTTTTATACATCCTCATTTTGGTAGTTTAAACCTTCCTGGGTGAGACAATTCATTTAATTTTTATGTTTTTTAATCTCTGTGCAAATAAGACACAGAACAAGGTTTCTTGGCAGAAGGTGTGGTATAAATGTGGAATTCAGGAAAGGTAGGGGTCCTAGCCACTCACTCTTTAATTTACAGGTAGAACCAACTCCCAGGACACAAGCAGAGACAATACAGTTGAGATGGTGTACTGGAGTTTGCTCATACTGCTGCAACAGAGTCCATTGCTACCATTTCTTCCCAACTCTGTGTTCAGTGATGTCACACTGATACTTAAAATCATGCATGGTGGAAGTATCAATACTTCTAGCACACATATGACAAACAACACAAACAAGGGATTTTTTTCCCCCCCCTGAGAGCCAGTTGTTAAACATTGACTAGCACACAGACTCATTAAACTCTTCAGACAAGTAAAATCAAGTTCCAAGACAAAAAAAAAAAAAGAAAAAAGAGGAAGGGAAACTGAATGAAACAGTATCTAATTTGTCTAGGATTTGAGGAACTCCTCAGCTGTGCACTCCCAGCTGCTGCCTGGACCCCATTATTGATATGAAAGTGATATCATATTTCTATCAGCGGCCTAGGGCTCTGGGTGGGGGGTGCTTTTTGGGCGACTGGCTTGGATTCCTTTAATCAGCATTTGTTTCTTGCTTTACATAACTGTTATTACCTATCATAAATCCAATGGCATGTGGTTATATTTATTATAAATTCTTTAAATATTAGGGACAAATTTAAATATTATCAAGTTCTTGAAGGCAAGCTTACAGACCAGTTCGCCTTGTGTGTTGGAGCTCTGCTCTCCCATTCATTATCCCTCTGATGCAGTGACTTTTCACAAGCAATCAATAGCTAACCTAATAAATGGGAGGGCTCCTTAAAAATCCATTGCTTGATTGCTGAGACTGAATGTTTTATTCATTGACAGCTGTGATTTATCATTTAGTGGCGAGGAGGAAAATGTTTGTTCCAGCTGTTCTCACCAATGTTGCCCAGCAGTCGGGCTTTCTGTCTGCTTCCACAGAGCAGATTGACTTTCAGTTGGGGAACCACAGCTATATTTAGAACGTCAGGTCATTAACTATCTGTAAACAATCCAGATGCATTATCCTTCTCATTGTTCATAATTAAACTCCTCATCGTGGGAATTGTAGTGCAGAGTCTTTGATCTCATATTCAGGTTCCAAAAGCTATGAAGTATTTCTATCCATGTGGAAATAGCTCCTGGCACTAGGGAAATAGTCCAGTTCCCTAATGGCACAGTGACAGCTACCATCATTTGAGGACCTACTATATGCTAGACATTAGATTAGGTCTTTATTTGCATTTTATGTTTTAAAATCTTTATAGTAACTATGAATGACTTTCATTATTGATGCCCATCTGATTCTCTGCAGGGGTGCACAGTGACAATATCAGTCAGAGTTCAATATAAGGAGTAGAACCACTAGGAGTGATGAGGAATAAGGGATTGATTACAGGGACTTGATCCTATGCCTTTATGAAAGCAACTTAGCAGCTTAAGTATGGCTCTTTATTCTGCATCTGATGTTTTATCTGTGGTCAGCAGGGCTTCAGCAGGCAGTAGGGAAGGGAAGATGGGAATGCAGTAGAAGACAGCAAAGACAAATGGAAACCTGCAAAAAGCAGTTGGATCCTATGGAAATGGCCTGGAAGCCGCTTTTGATGATGATGGTGTCCTACAGAAAATCTGGTGCCATTATTTATGGAGCTACACATGAATCTGGCCCAAGTGTCCAAGGAGAAGACTTCAAAGGAGCTGGTGGAGCTGTGAGCCCATTTGTGGCCACTGGAATGGGAGGAGCCTCAGGAGTCAGCAGGGACTGGGGAATTGGCTGCATCTTCATGTCAATGAGTGAGCCAGCAGACCTGCAGCAGCATTCAGGAGCTGCAACGCACACTGTGCCTCTGAGGTGTAATTCTAGACTGGCTCCTACTGCCTGCAGCTATTTGCCTGTGTGCTGGTTCTCTCTCCCATGATGGTGGGTAACAAACCTTCTAACTCCCATTGTTCAAGAAAGCTCTTCTCTTCTCAGGCCCCAGAAGCAACCTGCCATAGGCACAAGGGACTCCAGGAGTGGGGCAGGAGCACAGACTTGGGAGCCTAAACAGAGTTTACATCTGACTTCAAGTCCTCATGATGATCTCAGGCTTCTTAACTGAGCCCAGTTACTTCAGGTGAAAAATAAGTTGTTCATCAGTACACCTCTGGCTTGTGAGAGGATTTCATGAGAAAAGGTTGAGTGCAATATGTTGTAATACGCATCAACACATGCTGGCTCCTTTCTCTTTCCACTGTGTCCGGAATGGCCTTGGGTCCTTATCCTGACACCATAACCTTGCCTCACTGCCTGTTCTTAAAGAACAAGTAGTTCTGTTCTCTTCTCACTGGTGCCCTGATTTGGAGCAGAGTCCTCCCTATCCATAGGTCAGAGAATCCTGCCTGGTTGATGGAACCCTTTCTAGGGAGCTGCCTTCTTGGAACTCTTAGAGTCTTTCCACTGATCTCATCAGTGCCCTTGTTCCCTGGTGCATAACTGAAAACATGAGGAAGGAGGGTTTTCTGAGCCCTATGAGAACATGACTTCCCATGAAGAGTATAATGATGACATGGATGTGGATTCTGTTGAAGGAGAGGGTGAAGAAGAGCTCAGTGGCTCTGCTATAGACCCTTCAGTACCACCCTTCTCTGCTGTCCTCACAGGTCTCTGTAGATGGTCAGACACCCTCTAGGCACCTGCAGTGGGCTCTGACCCTACCACAACCCCTTTCTAGGACGGGGTCCCATCTCAGTCTTATCCACTCTTGGTGTGTTCCAGGCCAAGCCTATATGTCACCTATGTTTCTAAATAACAACTGATACTTGGGAATTTCCTAGTTATAAAATATTTTCTCCAAATTTTCTTTACCCATAGATTTTAGGCTTTCATACAGTGAGCCCAACTTGGATATCTTAATCTTCCCTTTGTTCACTCTTCACTTCCTGAGGGCAGTTGTTCCCATCTCAGTTAACTCTGCCAGTAACCTGTTACACAAGTCATTCCAAATGTCACATTTTCTGTTCACTGACTTCCTGCAACCCTCTGAGTACTCTTTCGAAAGTTCTCTGTAGTCCATCTATTCTTATTTTGCAATTTAAGAAAGACTTTGATATTGAGTTCCACAAACTGTTAGGAAAAAAAGTTACACATTGTCTGGTCATCTCCAGTTTTGTAGATGAGGGAATCAGGAATCAGAAAAACAATGGGCTTGCCCCACTCTTGTGGTTAATGAGGTTCAATAACAGATCTTTTATCCCCTTAGTCAATTGACTCTAGTCAGAGGTAACATTCACTTACCTCTAATCTTAAACCAGCGCACTAGGGACTAAGTCCAAGGTCTCCCTGCAAGCATACCTCTTCTTACTTGCTTTATTCTCAGTAGATGCAAAGAGAAGCAACCCCTTGAGTACCATGTACTCTCCCTTCCCAGGTATCTGTGATGCCCCTTGACACCTTTGATGCTTTTAGGGAATCAGGGTGAATATCTGAAGTATAAGATATTTTTCCAGCATGATTCAGGCTTTCTTGCCCCTTTTCCTGTAACTCCCAATAGAGAGGTGTCGTCAAGACACAAAGACCCAAGGAGGAGCAGTGATGGGCGAATTAGCATCTGGTTCCAAATGTCCTGTATGGGGTCTTATCCAGGACTGGTTGGATCATGTGACTTAGACTTGTGTGCGGTTTCTTGCTCCCAGTATCCAGGCCTGCTTTCTAGTGGACCCTAATCCCAAGAGAGAACTGGTGGTTCCACAGTGCTGCAGGTGGGAGGAAGCAAACTGCAGGCACAGTGGCCAGCCTCGTTCCAAGGAAAAAGACACAGAACAGGGGTGGGGGGTTGGAGGCAGAGCTAGAGAAGACAGGAGGAATAGGGAAAGAAGACTTGACCTCCCCATTTGTCCCCTAAGTTCAAGAAGACACATCTTTTGAACTTCTCTGGTGGTCCAGTGGCCAAGACTCCACATGCTTCCACCGCAGAGGGCACAGGTTCGATTCCTTGTTGGGGAACTAAGATCCAACATGCCACAATGTGCAGCCAAATAAATAAGTCACATTAAAAAAAAAGACAATTTCTTGAATAGAAGTTCTTTTAAAATGCTCCATGACAGTGGAAGATTTGAGTGCAAGTGGTCTACCAAAAGTCTGAAAAGCAGAAAGAAACGAAGGGCTGAAAAGAGAGGACGATATAAAAGGATAAGAGAAGACAAGAAAAAGAAAAGTAAGAGGAGAGAGAAGAGTAGATGGCAGAGAGGGCAGAGGGAGGGAGTGGAGGAGTAGGGGAGGGGAAGGGGAAGAGCTACTACAGTGTCTGACACACTGCCAGTGATGGTGGTGGAGGTGTGCTGGGGGTGGACGCCTCTGCAGGCGGGAGCTTACTTTCTAGCAGAAACAGGGATTAGCTGCTGGCATTGTCATTTTCTTTCTATGGTCTACTCTTTGTGTAACACTGTCAGCCACCTCCTATTCTAGGATGAAGCACATCTCTGTGATCTCTATAACCAACAGAGTGCCTGGAAGAGAGAAGATGCTCAGGTGGGAAAAGGAAAGAATGATGGATTTTGCTCAACACCTAAAGTAAAAGACTAACAACCACAGACTGGGATAGATTAATCCTTTGCAGATGAAGCCTGACTGTGCTCTCTGTTTGGCATCAAACCATAGCAGGTGGGATTCAAGGTCAATAAAAGGTCACTTCACTCTTCTCAAGACTGTTTCTTTAGTAACACAGGTGAGAGAAAGTGAGATCCACACCTGGAAAGGCCCCTCCAAAGGCTTCCTGGTAGCATAGGGGAAATGGCATGGGTTAGAAGCTGCTTTCTACATGGTTGACCCCCGTCTCAATTCTTTAGCCAGAGAGACCAGCACAAGTCAGACTAGACCACCATCACACTTCTTGGCCCCAGCTGGATTCTTCATGTTTAGAAAAAAACAAAGAATGAACTAATCTTAGTCCCAAGGTCTCCTTATCTTTGGAGCAGCAGGCCAGGTTCAGGGTTCAGGCTGCAGTCTCTGAGCTTTTCTTGCTCCCCAAGATTCTTGCTCTTCATGTCCTTCAGGACCCCTTGACTGCAGCCTCTCTCTTGGTATTGCACTTGAGTGTCCCTGGGTCATGGGCACTTCATTGCAAGGTCTGCAAAGGGTCCTTATACTCCTCACCAGTAATCCCTGATCTGATTAATGGTGCAAGAGCCAAACTGCACTCTCTGTGGTAACCCCGCATTCTTTTATTTTTTCCCCATTTATTTTTTTTTTTAGTTGGAGGCTTATTACTTTACAATATTATAGTGGTTTTTGCCATACATTGACATGAATCAGCCATGGATTTACATGTGTTCCCCATCCCGATCCCCTTTCCTACCTCCCTCTCCATCCCATCCCTCTGGGTCTTCCCAGTGCACAAGCCCTGAGCACTTGTCTCATGCATCCAACCTGGGCTGGTAACCCCACATTCTTACAAAGAGGAAGAGTTTTAAAAATTTGTGTGAAGGAGACTGGCAACATTACTACTTAGTTATACTGCTAATTAACTTTCAACTCTTTGTATAGCACATAAGTAATAACACTGCTTATATATGCAAGAGAAGGCTGGTCACTGAAATGTGCATGACAAAGAGATTATTTAAGTGAATGCCTTTAAAATGTACCAATTTAATAAATAGCAAAAATATCATTTGACCTTTATTTTTGTAGGCCACCATTACAGACCACCACATCCTGCTGCCAGTTGTGAGACTTTCTTCAAGCACAGCTGCCCTGGATAATCTAACAAGTATATATGTCAGACATCTACATAGCATGTATCAATTTTTTCAAGCCTCACAACAACCCCTCAGAAGAAGTTAAATCCCTTTTACAAGTGAATTTCTTAATGCACAAATCAATTAAACAGCTTGGAGCATATGAGAGACAAAACTGAGACAAAGCTACACTGTGATGTGCTCTGGAGTTCATGCTCTGCTCTCTGGACTGGGCCCCTCTTTCCTATGCTATTAGTCAGCGTCTTTCCACTTACAATTAGTGTGAGTCTGTATTCTCATCTCCAGAGCTTCTGGAATGACAGTCTCTGGATGGCACAGTGCTACTCTTAGGGTAATTAATTTTTCTTTCATTAGTTCATTTGCACTCCATAGACTTGGACAATAAATACTTCAAAGAAAAACTCCAAAAATGACATTTTGGGGATTTTCAAGGAAATTCTATATTCTACAACTTAATTTTGTATTTCTAAAATAATGTCTGTTAATGACTGCCTTTTGTTACGCTATCAATGTTTTTAGTGACCACTCCTTCCCATAAAACAACGCATTAAGATTTGAAGCAAACTGGAGGGAGATCTCATATTGAATAAGAAGAATGAAAAAGATGCTCAGACCTGCAAATTCAGGATACAGAATAGAGAACATGGATTCTGAAATATCCTGTTCTGCCTGTTGTGGTTACAAACAGCATCAGTATTTAGTGGGATGGGAGGCATCCTGTGATGATGAGTCATGTGAGAGAAGTGTGTTATTGATGGAGTGGTCATAACATCTCTCAACTACAGTGGTTTCCTCTGTTAGCGTCCCAATAATTGAGTATTTCTAATTTAGTTAGTTCACATTTTGTACCCTTTCTGTGCACAAGATAAATTACTGTAGGCTTGAAAAGCAGAGAACCTGGAAACATATTGAGTATAGAGATTTGACAAACATGCAGCCAGAATGGGGCTGGCTGGCCATGGGCAGGTCTAATCAACCTCTGTCACAAAAGGGCTATTGTCTCTGACCTTGTGTATGTGTTGCATTCCAGTCCACTATTCAGGCAGTCCTACACAATTTGTGTATAAATAAATTAAATAAACAGATATCCAGGGAGCTCACTCCCTGAACAGAAGAATTCTGTTAGCGTCAGTGTTTATATGCTGGCCAAGAATTAAACCACTGCTACACAGTAACCCATTTCAGAATACTGAGGGTTTGTAGGCTAGAAGAGCTTTTCCATAAGAAAACTGAAGCTCAAAGAGGAAAAGGAAGATTTGCTCAAATTCCTGTAAATGGTTGTTGGTAGGGGCAGGACAATTCAGGTCTCTTGATCAAATTCTCTTTTCAATCCCTCTGTGATCCCCAACATCAATGTTAGGTAGTATTCCTGGGTATTCAGTTCAGTTCATTTCAGTTCAGTTCAGTCACTCAGTCATGTCCAACCCTTTGTGATCCCATGGACCACAGCACGCCAGGCCTCCCTGTCCATCACCAGCTCCCGGAGTTTATTCAAACCCATGTCCATTGAGTCAGTGATGCCATCCAACCATTTCATCCTCTATCGTCCCCTTCTCCTCCTGTCCCCAATCGCTACCAACATCAGGGTCTTTTCCAATGAGTCAACTCTTCACATCAGGTGACCAAAGTATTGGAGTTTCAGCCTCAGCATCAGTCCTTCCAATGAACACCCAGGACTGATCTCCTTTAGGATGGACTGGTTGGATCTCCTTGCAGTCCAAGGGACGCTCAAGAGCCTTCTCCAACACCACAGTACAAAAGCATCAATTCTTCGGTGCTCAGCTTTCTTTATAGTCCAACTCTCACATCCATAGATGACTACTGGAAAAGCAATAGACTTGACTAGACAGACCTTTGTTGACAAAGCAATGTCTCTGCTTTTTAATATGCTGTCTAGGTTGGTCATAACTTTCCTTTCAAGGAGTAAGTGTCTTTTAATTTCATGGCTGTAATCACCATCTGCAGTGATTTTGAACCCAGAAAAATAAAGTCAGCTACTGTTTCCACTGTTTCCCCATCTATTTGCCAAGAAGTGATGGGACCAGATGTCATGATCTTAGTTTTCTGAATGTTGAGATTTAAGCCAACTTTTTCACTCTTCTCTTTCACTTTCCTCAAGAGGCTCTTTAGTTCTTCTTCACTTTCTGCCATAAGGGTGGTGTCATCTGCATACCTGAGGTTATTGATATTTCTCCTGGCAATCTTGATTCCAGCTTGTGCTTCTTCCAACACAGCGTCTCATGATGTACTCTGCATATATGCTAAGTAAGAACAGCTTTCACACACTTTAAATTCACCTAATGAGGTGAATCTGAGTTGGGTTCTAGACCTCTGGAAAGGCGGCTCCTAGAACTCCTCCTGGAAATGTCTCATTGTCCTTGTCCCCTCTTAGAGCAGTATGATGCCAGCTATGCTAAGTTGCTTTAGTAATGTCTGACTCTTTTCAGTCCTGTAGACCATAACCCACTAGGTTTCTTTGTCCATGGGATTCTCCAGGCAAGAGTACTGGACTGGATTGCATTCCCTGTCTAGGTAGTCTTCCCCAGCCAGGGATCAAACCCATGTCTCTTACATCTCCTGCATTGACAGGTGGGTTCTTTACCACTAGCGCCATCTAGGAAGCCTCAAGTATAGGCAACAGTTTACTTCTAATTCTCCTGTCTGTTTTATCCCTATTCAAAGCAAAGAGAAACCCAGGAAACACTAAAACAAAAGTTTTGAGAAGAAATCCATTTGATTCTATTTAGACAGATCATGCTGTAATAACTAACAACCACCAGACTTCAGTCTTACACAACAAAAGTTTACGTCTCATCTCACTCATGGGAAGTCCATTCTGGAATACAGACAGCTCACTGGGACTGCTTTTACTGCTTCAGCAGGAAGAGACACCTGTGCCTAATGCTCTTACTTCATTGACCAGACCTATCCAGGGCTCCACTTAGTACACATTGCAAAGAGCTGTGACTATAGCCACTCGTGTGCTTGGTCAGGAAACAGGCCTGTATACTGTGAGTGCTTAAGTCTATATTTGCACAGACTAAGCTTAAGTTTCCATCCTCGGACTCTGTTCCTACCCTTGCACAGCCTCTCTTGTGAAGGTGCCTTATTCCAGCATCCTAAAAGTGTTGACCTTTGCCACAACTCTTATTTTCCACATTTGATGGGAAAACTGGTCTTGTCAATCTCACCCCTTTAATACCTTCAGTGTACACCTTTGTCTTTATTGCTAATAAGTCCTCATCATGGCTAGAAAGTATCTCTTTTAGTAATGTTCCCTTCCAATGTATTCTCCATCTACAGCAAGGATAGTTATTTAATATAAATCTGATTTTGTCACTCATCTTCTCAACAACCTTTAGGGAACACCTATAGTTTTAGGTTCCTTGGAAGGAAAACTATGACAAACGTAGACAGTATATAAAACAGCACCATCACTTTGCCAAGAAACGTCTGTGTAGTCAAAGCTGTGGTTTTTCCAGAAGTTATGTACAGATGTCTTCAATGAACACTGAAGAATTGATGCTTTTGAACTGTGGTACTGGAGAAGATTCTTGAGTGTCCCTTGGACTGCAAGGAGATCAAACCAGTCAATCCTAAAGGAAATCAAACCTGAAGACTCATGGGAAGGATTATGCTGAAGCTGAAGCTGAAGCTCTGATACTTTGGCCACCGAATGTGAAGAGCCAACTCATTGGAAAAGACTCTAATGCCAGGAAAGGTTGAGGGCAGGAGGAGAAGGGGGCAACAGAGGATGAGATGGTTGAATGGCATCACCAACTCAATGGGTATGAGTTTAACCAAATTCTGGGAGATAGTGAAGAACTGGGAAACCTGATGTATTGCAGTCCATGAGGTCACAAAAAGTTGGACATGACTTAGCTACTGAACAACAATAATAATAGATTCAGACTTTGGTCCCAACTCCTTAGCAATTAGGCCCCCATGGCACTCCCTTTCATGGCCCAGTCTCATCCTCCACCACACCACAGCCTGCCCTTTAGTCTGGGCACATGGAATGGATTGCAGGTATGAAAACCCTTTGAAAAGGACAATGCCTTTGCACAAATCTCCTCGATTTGGTAGAGAGTTCCTAATCTTTTCTCTACCTCATTCTTGAAAACCCACCTCATACATCAAACCTTTGTCTAGCTGCCAACCTGAAGGCACTTACCCTTTCTCTGCGATCCTTTTCTTTGTTAGTCACTGTTATAAATTTGTCCAACTACATTTTAATCATTATTTCAAAGGCCTCCTCTGATGAATCCAAGGAGACAACTTGAAGGCAGGGCTGATATTTACAGCCATGTGTCTCACAGGATGAGGCAAATGACTTCCCACATGGCAGGAAGTCAGTGAATGACTGTGGAATGAAAAGCTCTGGAACACCATCTATCAAAGGGAGCAAGACTTTAGAGTAATTACAGCCTCACGTGTCTGTGTGTACCTGTGTGTATTGTTTATGTAAGCATCTAGGTGTAATCAAATTTTTCTTAACTTCCTAAATCACTGTGAGGTGCCCATCTTGGGAAGGTATCTTCAGAACTGTGGTCATGGAAGGAGAAAAGACAATGGCCTTCAAACCTTGTGCTTATCTAGGGAGGAATTAGATAAAGGCCCTCCAAGAGAGGCCTTCCAGGAAATACCCACAGTTCTGTTTCTGGGCAACTGGATCTCATTGGGACTGTAGATAAGAAACGTTTGTCAAGTTGAGAATTGTGTCATTCCACACTTGGACTTTAAGTCTCTGTCAGCAGGCCTGGGAAAGTTGCTCTAAGTTGTTCTAGTCAAATTTCCTGAGGTCTCCACTGGACTAAGGTATGGCAAGGCTAGATGACAGGAGAGCAGTGCTCCAGCCAAGCAGAGGGACAAGGGCAGGGAGTGAATTGGAGTCTTCTTCTGCCAGGAGCCTCCTACTATGAAGCACGAGCAGTCACAGTTCTGCTCATGAGTCTCCACTGACCGTTTCTTTCCTCCCACCCCCCTCTTTCCATCCCCTTACTCTGAACTCTGGCATTTCCTTAAAATATGGTGCACCAGTCATGCCTTTCCTTGCCTTCTCCTTCCTTACTTAGTGGCTCAGCTATTGATTCAAAGCCTCTCTCATGCCTGTCCCAGACTGGTTACTTTTCTCTCCTCTGCTCCTGTCCCCCTAACTCCTCCCCCATCTTCATGTTCTTAGTAATGCTACCTATGTTCATCTACCACTGGCCCAGAAGCCCTTCTCATCCAGTTACCATATCTGATTCATCTGTCTCTCACAACAAAACCCACAGCTCCCACAGAGTAGTTGGTCAGTAGCCTTTTGTGAGAGAAGGAGAAGGGGTTGGGTGTGGACAGCTTTGTGAATGTGGGAGTGGGTGTAGGTCCACACGGGTGGATGAATGGTGGTAAGGAAGTGGGTGAGTAGCTTAGTATGTGGGGAGGGTGTGTTCATGAGTTAGGCAGAAGTGCGTGAGTGCAGGGGTTAGGAGTGAGTACACGGGTGAGCTGGAGTGGGCAGTGGGCAAGCGGGCAAGTCAATGGGGGAGTGGGGGTGTCAGTGGGCATCTGAGTGATTTGGGGATTGAGTAGGTGGGTCAGATGTGGAGGGCAAGAAGACAGTGGAGTGGAGAAGAGAGCAACATGACAAAACCAAAGTGGGAGCCAGAGCCCTCTCTCTCCGCACTTATGCTGCCCCTAACCCTCTCTCTGAATATTAGCTCCTATCACTTCACACCCTTACTGTCCTCCAGTTTATTCAAATATGTGCCAAAGACTCATTCAGAAGCAGAAGGTGCAGACCACGTGGAACCTCCTTCAGCCCAGAGACTGGAGCAGAGGAAGGCAGCTTCTGCTGGACCCCTCACCACAGTCCCTAGCACAGAAGAGGTGACAGGGCTAAGGATGAGCATCTCCTTTCTGGCAGAGCCCTTACATTCAGCTGTGGCACCAAGAGAGGCCTGTAGGCGATGGGGTACATGCGCTACACAGGCCCACTGATGTGACTTTTTGAGAGCAGAGGCAGTGTCCTATTCATCCATGAGTCCTCAGGACCCAGCTCAAAGTTGACAGACGGAGGCTCAGAGACTAGGAAGTGAAGGGTTGAAGGGAGAGGACTGTCAAATGCACTGGCCAAAATAACCACTTCTCTGAACTTAATGTTCACATTCACAAGCTGAGAACCCTGAGAGGACCTAGAACTGTATTACTTTTGGATTTGAAAAATAAATTGTAACTGAAAAACTGACGGCATTAAAAGAATTATAGCAAGTTGGGTGGTTCTTGGAGTCTTAGTTCATAATCAGACTGAACTCACAAGCAATGTCAGTGGGTGAGAATCCTATTTCCCTAATGGTAGAACCTTAAGGAAAACACGTTTTGAAAGTTAATGAGCCGGGAAGAGACAAAAAGAAACATGATTTGTTTAAAAAACATATGGAGGAAGAATTCTCAACAGATTCACAGCATTAGTAATTCTGTTTGTCTGATATTTGTGTGGCAAGGACAGACCACTGACTGATTTATGAAGTCATATTAATGGGCAGTTACAAATTTCATTGCTTTTATTAACTGCTTGAAATGTTATTTACCTGATTGAATTACAGTTCTGGCCATTAACACTTTGAAATAACAGCCCAGTTAATTAACACAGCATTACCATGGCAGTGCCATGACTATCCTTGGAGGATTACGTCAGCACCAAAGCACCTGGGGTGACGGATGCACCTGAGGTAAATGCCACCAGAACCAGCAGTGTTGGGGTATCACTGCACATCTTAGCTTACAGGACTTCTCACCAATCCATCTTCTATTCAGGGAATAAGACCTTCTTCAGGGCTCTTAATGTCCCTCCAGTGGCCCCCAAGTCTAAAAGAGGAGGGACCCAACATTATCTGATGTGCACCAGGTGACCTAGGTAAGGTATCTCCTTGTAACTTTGTTACAGGAAGATGCATATTTCTAATCTATATTTACAAATGGGAAAATGAATGTTAAAGTGACTCACTGACATGCCCACATATTACAGCTATTAAGGGGTAGAGTGGAGTTGGACTCACATTACTCTGACCCACAAGCCACCCAATCTGTCATCTTTCAGGAGCTTTCTGAAGCATCAGAATAGGAGGCTACATTGAAGGGTGTGAGTGTTCTGTTTCCACAGTGCAGAAGTGCCATGACCTCTGCCACCAGCCAAGTTGCCATGGGAGTCTGTGGGCATGTTTTGGATCACATATCAGACCATCAGACTCCTCGCAAGGAAGCTTCCCTCTGGTACAGAGTGAAGTCATGGGTTGCCTGATAAGCTGAGCCTCTCTTTTGATGAACAGCTTCTGCTACAGTCACTTTTAGACTTCTTTTTTTTTTTTCATTTTTACAAGAAATGCACAGTGTAATAACCATCTAGCTCCTTTATTTCTCAGTGGAGCTGTGTGTGTTCAGCACTGACCTCACTGGCCTTGCATTTGGCTAGAAGCAATGCTCTTATTAAATCAGAAACCAAAGAGGACCCTTGCCCCATAACCCTGACCCCAAGACAAGCCTGAGGCTGGCCTCATCCTGACATCACCAAGGAGTCTGGCATTTAAATGCCAACATCTCTCCAAAGATCCGTGATGAAAGCAGTAGGCCATGCACAAATTTTTATACTTCATTTCCCATTATAGGAAAAAAAGGGAAAATGTCAGAGGAAATTCAGTTCTGAAACCCAAGGCAAACTTCATTGGGCAGAGAGGGATACTGCCATGAAGTGACTTTAAGAGACATTGGAGCCCTCCAAAGTCACCTCGTGTCAGACTGCTGTCTGCAATCTTGCCATCAAAGTGGCTTGCTGTTGCTGAGTATCTGCTATGCGCCAAGTACTGTGCCTGAGCTTTGCATGCTCTTTCTCTGTTCCTCTACCTCCTTACCTATCCTGAAAACCAGGTGGCGTAGCAAGTCTGAGAAAGATAGGCTTGGCAAAATGGGGAGAAATCCAGATTCTGCCAGGCATGTGGCCTTGGTGTGGTGATATCCCCCCTGTCCAGACACTGGTGAAGAGCCTGGAGCTTCAGAAATAGAGTTCAGTGAATGGCGCCTTCACTCATTCAGTAAGTGTTTGTTGAGTACCCCTTTGGAAAGCTACTTGTCTAACTTCTGAGGACTTACTGGTGCATAATGGAGGAGTTTCTCTTCTGGTAGGGAATCTGCAGGCCAAAAAAAGGTAATCGCAGACCACAGTGCTTGCTTGAAAACAACAGTATAGATGAGAGAGAGAAGTTAGGTGGGATGAAGGGGGACAGGTGTCAGTTATCAGCTCCTGGAATGACATCCAGAGTGTCAGTTCATTAATTCACTGGGAGAACAAAGTGCAAATAGGCCTAGACCTTGTGGTGTTCCCAGTGTTTTCTCTGAGATAGATCAATGAACTCAAAATAGTGGTCAGAAAGTGCTTGACCAGTTGGAACTCGAATAGATGAGTTCAGTGTAGGAATAGCATGTCCAACTATGGCATATCTGCCGAGCCAGCCTGGGGTCTGTGTTACCAACTTGGGAATATCTGAAGTTCCTCTGGACCACACTGACCTTGGGGCTCCTGCGTTTGTCCTTTTGACTCTGCTTTTGTGACTCTTTGTGCCTCTCTTCTGACTGGCCTCACCTTTCTATAAGCTACTTTACTTATTGTTTCCCTAGCTTGGCTTCTCAAGAAATCAGGGGCTGGAAATACAAATTTGCATGAGGAACAAGAAGGTAGGAAAATGTCTCAGAGAAGAGAAAGCCAAGGCAAGGATGAGTGTGGAGCTAGCTGTTATGAGTACAGGAATCCAGGGAAGTTCCTGAAGAGTTCTATGAACACTTTCTCAACTCTCGACCCAACTTGGCAGAGGGTGGCTCAAGGTATTAATTCTGTGACGTTTCTAGGCTGTACAAGCGTCAAGGCTAAGGTGCACAGATGCCCCAGCTGCAACAACAGAAGAATCCCAAGGCATAAAGGGGGGGATCCAAAACACAGGTCAGAGGTAAGGATCCACTGAGTAGCACCTGCTAAAGGGGCCCTAACAGTAGTGGCTGGAGTGAGATGCGACTTGAGGACCTCAGTGGGGCACAAGAGATGTCCTACACTTACTAGCAAAATTCTTCATTTTTTTTTTTTTTTCTAGAACAACGTGTTTATTAAATAAGATTGTCTGTTACACAATAACTTATATTCTTTAATCCTAAAGACCTACTTTCTTACATGTTAGGCAGAAAAATGCAACATTTTCTTTACCTCAAGATAGTTGATGAAAAAGTAAAGATCTGACTGTCTGACACATGAAAGGCGTGGATGAATCTATCTTTTTAGGACGCTTCAGGCCCTGAAGACATGGCGGAGAGGGGCTCATAGGGCGCGCGGCTGGGAGGCAGGCCTCGCGTCTCGGGGGCTGCTGGGGAACAGCGCAAGGGTCTTCTTGAGCTCCTTGTAGCTCCAGTGCAGCTGCTCCACCTCGGCCTGGTGCTGACCGCGCATCTGGTCCAGCTCCTGCAGCAGGCGCGCGTTGGTGCTGACCAGGGAGCTGTGGCTCTCCTGCAGCATCTGCGTGAGCTCCTGGATCTTGTCGTAGTGCTCCAGGTGCTGCTTGAGCTCCACGAGCTCGCCTGAGAGCCGCTTCACGCTCGCCTGGAGTCCGGAGATCTGCAGGTTCAGCGCGGACGGAGCATCAGCGGTCCTCACGTCTTTCTTCATGCTGAACAAAAGCGACTTCAAGCTACTGCTCTCCTCCAGAGATCTGTCCAGATGCTGCCTCAGGTAATCCATCTCCTTCCGCGTGTCGCTGAGTTCCAGCACCACCTCAGTCATCTTCATGCCGTACTGTTGCTGCAGCTCAGCAAGGCGACTGTGCAGAGACTTATTTTCCAGAGTCAGGGAGCTAATTTCTTCATTCACAGTTGTTGAAGTGTCCTGAGTGGTTGTAAACTCTTGAACAGATGACAAAATGTGTCTCGCCTGAGCAAGGAAGACTTCACTGCTGTGCAGGGACCCGCGGCCGTTCCAGTGCATGTCCACCAGGTCGAGGAGCGCTTCCAGGAGCAGCATCTCCAGGGTGGCCTTCTTCCTGGGCAGCACGGCGGAGTGCAGTTTGGGACATGCCTCGCTTGCGCTGGGCGGCCTTGGGGTCTCGGGCCCCGGGGTAGCCGAGAGGGAAGAGGCGGCCTGGCCCCAGCCCTTCGAGCCGCTCCTCCGGCTCACATTCAGGCTCCCCTCCAGAGAGCTGAGACACGCCTCGTCCATGGGCACCTGGAACCTCCCGCCAGGCATCCTCCGCTTCCTGTACTTCTCAGGAGCAGGTAAGGGGTTTAACATCTTTTGTGTCGACACACTGGATTTCTGAGAAGAAGCGCCTGAGTCCTCAGTCTCCGTGGAGTCTGGGGCGAAGTGCCGCGGGGGGAGCTCGCCG
Organism: Cervus canadensis; assembly: GCF_019320065.1. Classification (NCBI taxonomy): domain Eukaryota; kingdom Metazoa; phylum Chordata; class Mammalia; order Artiodactyla; family Cervidae; genus Cervus; species Cervus canadensis. Next base: position 72,245,508 of record NC_057400.1, read on the forward strand.
CAGCGCTGGTCCTGCAGCCTCGGCTCCACGCAGCCGGCCCTGGGGCTGCTCCTGCGCCTCTCGGGGCCCTTCCACAGGGCGTCCCCGCACTGGTGCTGGGCTGACTGCGGGCTCAGTCGGTGCCGCGACTCTGCTTTCTTCTCTGAAAACAGACGGGAAGCTCTGCTTTGAGTCCAGCGATTCCTCTGAACCAAAATGTAGCCGGGACGCTCTCCGCTCACTCTCCCTCACGGGGCGGTCATCCAGCTGCTGGAGTCCCGGGAGCATGTGCACCACGAAGAGGCGGTAGTCAGACTCGCTCTTCACCACGGGGTTCAGCCGCAAGTCCACGTCGGAGAGCGCTGCCAGGGAGTGGAGCCGGAAGACTTCTGCCAGCGAGGAGATGCGGTTGTAGTAAAGGTTGAGGCTCTCCAGCACCGTCAGGCACTCAATGCCCCAGGTCGCAGTGAGGCGCCAGGCCGCTCTTCTCCCGGATCTTCTCCTCACACAGCAACACCCGCCCGCCCGGCGCCATACTTTCAAACGGCGCTCACCTGCCCGCGCCTGCGCCAAAATTCTTCATTTTTAAGTCAAAATATTGACTTAGAATTTGACCAATATCCTACTTTAACCAGTAACTCTTCAATTAGGTTTTACTTGCTTGGCAGTTGTTCCATGTCTTGAAGCTGCTTGGCCCATCCCTGCTTTTTACACATAAACTTAGCAGTTTATTTCTATTAGGGCAACCGGAGTCTCCAATTTATAAATACCCCATTAAAACAGATAAATAAACATTTATAACAAGGTTCAGAAACAAGGAGCTTGTCTCAATTCACCATACCCATTGATACTGAGAGAGGCCTTGAACACAGAGTTTGCTACATTTTTGGCCACATTATGCTGCCAAGAGGCCTGCTAAATTCTGAAATTTTACATATTTTTATTTGGATTGCTTCAATAAATTCTTTTTTTTAAATCAACTTGTTTTATTGTTTGTCTTAATAAGTCTTTTAATGCTTCTCCATTGCCTGTAGAAGAGATTGTGAACACCTTACAATGGCTTTCAAGATTCTCCAAGAACTCCCCAAACAACATTCCCTTCCTAATAAACAGTCAGTGGAATGACTGACAGCTCTTAGACACTTTTAAGACCTTCACAGTCCCTGCCTTTACTATTTCTCATACTTGGCATTCCCTCTACTTCTATATCTCCTAAAATAGTGAATGAGATTAGTCAGTGGGTGGAGGCTGAATGAATTTGAAAAGCATAATGGGAAAAGCCAAGGTTACTCTGAACATAGTGTTAAATATGGAACCCTGCTGAAGTGAATGAGGGGAACTTTAGAAAAAGTCCTCGATTGTCTTAGAAAAAGCCTGAACTTCAGTGAAGAGACTGTTAATAGACATCTGTGTTTGGAGGATACTAGAAGTGAGGATTCAGAAGGAAGTAAGGGACATGTGATTGGAAACTGAAGGAATTGTTATGCAGTGGTAGAATTCTTAGCAACACTGTACCTTGCACAATCTCAGAGAGATTTAAAGAGTTAGGAGGATCAGTAAACTACCCCTGGTTTGAAGATGGATGTGTAGTATGTTGGGGAATGCAGTTGAAAGAAAACCCCACCTGATAGCCACAGGCATGGGGTTCTATAGGTACAAGGGATTGAATTCTGCCAGAAAACCTAATCAACTTAGATAAGAACCCAGGCTGGTCAGCATCTTGTTTTCAGCCTTGTTAGACTCTCAGGAGAGGAACTGGATGAACTCAACCTACAGGACTGTGTTGTTTTAAGTCCCTGAAAGTGAAAGTTGCTCAGTCATGTCTTGATTATTTGCAACCCCATGGACTGTACAGTCCACGGAATTCTCCAGGCCAAATTACTGGAGTTCACTTCTCCAGAGGATCTTCCCAACCCAGGACTGAACCAAGATCTCCCACATTGCAGGCAGATTCTTTACCAGCTGAACCACCAGGGAAGCCCAATTAAAAGTCAACTGATTGGCTAGGTTCCTGTCAGTTATTTCTGCAGCCTTGAGGGCAGTGCAGTGCTTGTGCTCACTTATGTCCAGCTCTTTGCGACCCCATGGACTGTAGCCTGCCAGGTTTCTCTGTCCATAGAATTTTTCAGGCAAGAATATTAGAGTGGGTTGTCGTTTCCTCCTCCAGGGGATCTTCCTGACCCAGGGACAGTACCCGCATCTCCTGTCTCTTGCATTGCAGGAGGATTCTTTACCCACTGAGCCTTGGGGAAAGTCTCTGGTATTGGGTAATTTGTCCCAGCAGCAATGGATAAACACTACACTAAAACACATTGCACTTCTTAAATCTGTTGTGTGTATCTTTCTTGTTTTGGGGACAACTCTCATCCACTCTCCCATATGTTTCTTCTAACCCATTCTTCATGTCTCCCCTTTTGTTTTCAAATTAAATGTATGCTAGATATTTTCACTGTGTTATTTTGTTGTTGTTTGTTTGTTTTAATGCAAGTTTATCTTTTCTTCCCCCTTACTAATATTTAGACAAATAGGTAATAAAAGTTTATTCTACTAGCTTATCTTTCAGTTTAACAATCCTACTTTCAACTTTGTCCAACCTACTGAGTTCTTAAATTTCATTTTTGTATCTCAGTTTTAGAAATTTCATTTGATTTATTTTGATATATTCTAGTCCTCTAATGAATTTATCCATCTTACTGTCTATTTTCTTGACCCTCATATTATGGTTAAGGTTATATCTTGGTATATTTTCCATTGTTATATTCCTATTGTTGGATATGTGGCTATTTTTGTTGTTGTTGTTGTTGTTCTTCCATCCTTAGAGGTCTCCAAGGGATCTGCTAAGTCACTATTTTCTGCTTGACTTTCTCCTGGGCTGCTACTCCTTTAACCCACAGCATTTAAACAGCATAACCTCCATGATGTTGAACTTAGAGACTTTTTCAGGATGTTAGACACTAAAGTACAGGCTCCTTGGAAACCTTTTATTCCACCTTGCAGAGAAGGAAACAGGAGGACCTTTAGTCATATAAGGATTTGATGGGCCAAGCCCAGAAGTAAAACACACCATTTTTGTTCATAATCCATTGGATATATGTGATCACCTCAATGACGAGGAAGGATGAAAAGTGTGGTCTATACTGGTGCCCAGAAAGAAAGAAGACAGAGAACCTGTGTGGTGTCATGGTCTAGACTTAGTAGGTATTTGGTGAGTTTAATAACAATGGGCGTTGCAAGATAAACCAAATGATGTTTGAATATGACTTCAGGCTCAGTCATCCCTGTTCAATTCCTGAATGTGATTTATTTAAGAATTTCCTACAGCAAAATGATAAACAAAAATATAAAAAGATAAAGACATTCTGCTCATTCTTTTAGGAATCAAATGCTGCATTCATAATAGCAGTGAATTTTCTTATCTGAAGTGCTAAGATAGTCCTTATGACTTAGAATTTACAATGGATTCTCTTAAAAATATCATTCCTGCACAAATTAATTCAACCATTCCTCACAATATTCAGGTTCAATGAGCTGGAATATATGTTCACTGGGTATTGGATAACTCAAAAGTTTTATCTAACATAAGGCTAAAATGCTTTCATATCCAAGGAGAATATGAATTTATTTCAAATTTTCATCTTTGTTAAATTATGGTTTAAGTATGGTTTAACTCAATTCATTTACCACCTCAGGGCTTTTAATAGGTATTTGGGGAATGCAAGAAAAGCAAAATCAAAGTACCTTTTCTTGAAGGTACCATGGCTAATGTAACCTAGGAAATTATGATGAAATAGTACAGCCAGAAAACATCAGCATTTGGATCTGAAAACAAAAATCATGCAAGGAGGGTTTATTATTAGTGATCAATTTTAGCTTTAGAGAAAAACTGAGCAGAAAATTTAGATAGCTTTCATAGACTTCCCTCTTCCTAGTTTCTACTATAATTAATGTCTTACATTAGGGGGGTACATTTGTTATAATGGATGAATAGATAGTAATATATCATTAATTAGAATCTATAGCTTGCATAAGGGTTCATTCTTCATATTTTAAAGCTAGATTGGCTTTGGAAAATGTGTAATGTCATGTACCCACAATTTATGGTATCATAAAGAATTGTTTTACTGTCCTAAAAATCCCCTGTGCTCTTTCTGTTCATTTCTCCCTCCTTCTCCCATAGAAGCCCTCTTGAAAAATTATGTATATAAAATTATCCCTGTGGTTTTGCCTTTTCAAGAATGCCATGTAGTTGGTATTGAGAGAGTAACAGGCAGGAAGGCCAGGGGTCTCCAAACGAGGAAATAGGCTGCAAGTGTCAGACATTTTTCTCTCTCTTAAGCAGTAGGAGGAAACAAACTACAAGTGTTAAGATATTTTCCCCTTCTCTATACAAATTTTAAAAGAAATTTCACTTAAAATTCTGCCTTACCATGATGACATCTGGCTCCACCTGAACTTAACTTTTCTCAAAGCATGAGCTAACCAATGCATTTTTCTTGTGGAAGTGTTTGTCTTAAGCTACATTAATGGACTATGTATTTACCCTAGACTCTGTCTTCAAATCGGTTTTTGCCTAAGACTAAGAAACAACTTGACAATGGATAAAAAAGCTGTGGTACATATACACAATGCAATATTACTCAGTTATTAAAAATAATGCATTTGAATCAGTTCTAATGAGGTGGATGAAACTGGAGCCTATTATACAGAGTGAGGTAAGTCAGAAAGAAAAACACCAATACAGTATATTAACACACATATAAGGAATTTAGAAAGATGGTAGCGATGACACTATATACGAGACAGCGAAAGAGACACAGGTGTAAAGAACAGACTTTTGGACTCTGTGGGAGAAGGTGAGGGTGGGATGATTTGAGAGAATAGCACTGAAACATGTATATTATCATATGTGAAATAGATCGCCAGTCCAGGTTCGATGCATGAGACAGGGTGCTCGGGGCTGGTGCACTGGGATGACCCAGAGGGATGGGATGAGGACGGAGGGAGGTTCAGGATGGGGAACACCTGTACACCCATGGCTGATTCATGTTAGTGTATGGCAAAAACCACCACAATATTGTAAAGTAATTAGCCTCCAATTAAAAAAAAAAAAAAAACAAAAAAACTGACTTGACAAGCCAGTATGTTTTACTCAGGAAAATATTCTCTTAAGCTATGTTAATGAGACTTGTATTTGCTTGGAAATCTGCCTTTCTTCAAGATTCATGCCAATTGTTTTATGGCCTGGGATGACTCACCTGGTGCCACTGTTATCTCAAAATTACATTTTGTGGGTGAGGGGCCTGGTGCCAGTCTCTGAGTTTTGAGACATTTCCTTTCTCTAATTAGCAGAGTGCTAGTAGCTATACAACATCCAGCTAAAGACTAGCAGGGGGGCACTGTTTCTGCCCCCTTCTTATGTCTATGTCAGAAGCCTTTTCCATCTCTTTTATACTTTAATGAAACTATTACACAAAAGATCTGAGCAATCAAGCCTCATTACTGGCCCCGGATTGAATTCCTCTCCTCCGGAGGCCAAGAATCCTGGCATCTTTCGTGGTTCAGCAACAACCTTTCAGTATTAGAGCATCTAACCTTTTAAGACTGGCTTCTTTCACTTACCAATATTATCTAAGGGTCTCCCATGTTTTCTCGTTGCTTGATACCTCATTTCTTTTTATTATTGAGTAACATTTCACTGTGTGGATGTACCCACAGTTTGTTTATCCATTTGCTTATTGGTGGACAGTTTTGTTGCTATCAAGTTTCAGAATTGTTATAAAATTTGTTTGCAAGTTATTGTGTGAATATAGGCTTTCAACTCATTTAGGTATATCAAAGAGTGCAATTACTGGATCATATGGCAAAACTATGTAACTTTTCAACTAACTGGTGTGCTGTCTTCCAAAGTGGCTACATCATTATGCATATGTACCAACATCAAATAAGAGTTCTTATTGCTCACCAGCATTTGATGTTGACTGTGTTTTGGATTTAGGCCATTCTAGTAGATGTATCTCATTATAGTAGTATCTACTTTTAATTTGCATTTTTCTGATGCTTTCTTATGCTGATTCCCATCTGTTTATCTTCTTTGACAAGGCATCTATTAAGGTCTTGGGCCCATTTTTTTTAAATGGCTGCTTGATTTCTTATTGTTGAGTTTTAAGTGCTCTTTGTATATTTTGGATGACAGTCTTTCATCAGATATGAATCTTTCAAACATTTTTTTTCCCCAGTCTGTTGATTGTTTCTTCATTCTCATAACCATGAGTTCGCAGACCAGAAGTTTTTATTCTTATTGAAGTCCAGTTTATCAGTTTTTTTTTTCTTTTGTGGACTTTACTCTTTATTGTATCTAAAAAATCATCACCAAACCTAACCTCACTTAGATTCCCTCCTATATTATCTTCTAGGAATTTTATAGTTCTATTTTACATTTAGGTCTGTGATCCATTTTGAGTAAATTTTTGTGAAAGGTGAAAAGTCAAACTCTATTTTATTTATTTATTTTGCACTTGAATATCCAGTTTCTACAGCACCATTTGTTAAAAGAATTTTATTTTCTCCATTGTATTGTCTTTGGTTCTTTCTCAAAGATCAGTTGGCTATATTTATGTGGATCTATTTCTGTCTCTATTCTCTGTCTCATTGTCCTATTTATCTATCCTTTCACTAAGTGTTGCAATGAATCACCCTGTCTTAGTGACTGTGGTTTTACAGTAAGTTTTGAAGTGAGGTAGCGTCTACCACCCCCCAACTTTGTTCTTTGATTAGTGATTTTCTTTTTCTTTCTTTTATTCCTTTATTTCTATGGGAGTGGATTAGAGTGTAATTTTAAATTTTATTTCCAGGGCACATGCAAAATTACTTAGAGATATTCTTTCTTT